>NC_041397.2:194922089-194952089 GCF_900747795.2 Erpetoichthys calabaricus
TCATCAGGCGTACACACTCACTGCACTCGCTTACGGGAATCGAACCTCGGACGTCAGCGCTAGAGGCGAAGCCCCTAACGTTGCGCCATGGCGTGTGGTTCGTTTATTTGACAGCATGTAGATCGGAGTAATTACATTCACGGCATTTGTAGTCTGAATCACAATCTGATTGTATGGTGGTTACCTACCAGGTAACGCTTATGGTTGGCCAGCAAGTCAGCTAACATCACCCACGGTGCCTTCAGTTGTGAGAAGCAGATCATAGAATGGTTGAAAATAGTTTACTGTCAAATAATGCAAAGAGTACGCAACACGTGTTTCTCCCTAATTCTTGGCTCATCGGGCATACACACTCACTGCACTCCCTTACAGGAATCGAACCTCGGACGTCAGCGCTAGAGGGGCTTCGCAGCGGTGAAGTATTGCTTTTAAATTTTAATTAAGAGGAAAAGAAAACCTTTTTAAATTGAGGGAAAATATACCAATAACAATTTGTTAAGGATCTGGTTTTTTGTGAAGCTGCCTTTACACAGCCTGTCCGCTGTTTTATAAACGAACGCCATATAAGGCCGTCCTTTCTCCTTGCTTAGCGGTTCTGAATTGTTTTATTGTTCGTTTATTACGATTGTTATAGTTCTCTTTGTATACCACGTTGTCAGTTCAGCACTCCGGTTGTAATATGACCAAGTCGTGCAAGCTTACTGTTGAGAATGCAACTTATAGTTGTACAGGAGAAAAGCAATCTTGCCAAACTTAATTTAAACTTACGGTTTACACCGTGCTTTGTTTCCGCCTTAGCTGCACTTATGAATATGCTTGTGTGCGTCACTCGTTCGCTGCCTTCTCAATTGTGTAATGAATGTTTTCTTCAGCGCTCTTTGGGGCTCTTCCTTGTTTTCTACGTACTGCGTTCACAGTCAGTTCACGTGATTACGTGGGAGGCGTGATGACGTGATACACAACCCCGCCTCCCACGGCCAGCAAGCTGCAGTCCATTACAGTATATGGACAAAAAAGAGGTTCCAGTTATGACCATTACGCTTTGAATTTCGAAATGAAACCTGCCTAACTTTTGTAAGTAAGCTGTAAGGAATGAGCCTGCCAAATTTCAGCCTTCCACCTACACAGGAAGTTGGAGAATTAGTGGTGAGTGAGTGAGTGAGTGAGTGAGTCAGTGAGGGCTTTGCCTTTTATTAGTATAGATACTTGCTTTTTCAGGTTACAGGTCCTGTATATCAGAAGAAAGTTTGTTATCTCTATATATAATATTCATTTGGATCTTGATCTTTGTTTGTCCGCGAATGAATTAGAAGAAGAAGCACTAGATGGCAGTAGAGAGACAGCTAAAACATAGGCATTGCATTAAGAATCTCCTCCAGGCTTATACTACTGAAGACTGTAGTACTCCAGTCACACCTCAAAACACAGACATTCAAACTAAACAAATTGTTGTGCTTTAAATTAACTAATCTTTATATATAATCTTCATTTGGATCTTGATCTTTGTTTGTCCGCGAATTCCACGCATGCGTAGACCACCTTCCAGTTAAGTTCGTTGTTGTTACTCACGGATGTCAACAATGTGCCGGAATAACGAAAGGGGTGGTGGACAGTGTTACGCTGGTTAGCTCCTGAGGCCTGGTTAGAGAATGAGATTGTCGAAGATAAAAGGTACGTGCCTACGTAACATATGAATGAAAGAAAGACAGTGGGTAAAATGAATGAAAACGTAACAGCACGTTCCGGAAATTATTATTGTTACGTTGTAGCCGGCGAGTGCTGCGCGTCTCACAGTTGTACCCTGGCTTGCTCACATGTCAGTGAAGTGATTCCTATTTATGCTTTAAAGAGCCTGGATACCTATGTGTACCCCTTTTATAACCATTGCTCCGTGTATATTGCCTTACTCTTTGGATTGCCACAAAGCAACCTGCGAGATTGAAGAAAGGTTGAGAAGAGATCGTGAGAGGAAACGACAGTGTTGTGAAAATGAGACGGACTGTGAACGGAGAGAAGCAGAAATGCTCCTACACCACCACATAATTACTATTCGGACAGTGATTCCGAGTAGGCCATTCCTATCAAATCAATGTCCAAGGGTTTTGTTTTGTAATTTTGTTTCCCTTATAAAAAATCATAATGCTGTGCGATGAAGGGCCCAGTTCACGACTGGCAGCTGTGTTTAAACAGGGAGACCTTCACAGACAACTTTAACACGCGCAACGTAGTTGGGCGCACATGGCTAGTAAAGTATACAGAAGCTACAAAGTCATGAAAAGTAAAATAACCAGAATTACCCAGTTTTGGTTAGTGAAAACAGACTGGAATTGAATTTCCAATGGAATTGTCTTTGGTATTAAATATTGTAGAATCCCTATAAATTTAGGAATTTGGCATTCCTTAAAGAAAAAGATTATGACACCCACTTGGACCAAATTTATTTTTTAATCAGAATTTTCTGGGAACCAGTAGTACCATGTCTTATATGTTTTGAACCAAGTGGGATAGTGCATTTTAAAACCTGAACTAGACAAACAGGATGTTATTTACAATTCGTACATCAAAGAGTTAAATTATATTTCTGTCACACTCCCAAAGTTGTGAAAGATATTCTTTAACAAGCAGTTTATCAATTTAAAGAAAGATGTATTTTAACAGATGGTTTTATTATTTACATTTGTTCATCAAAGGTGTAATTTATATTGCAGTTATCAGGACCTTAAGTTGATTTACTTCTTTGTGACATTAACAGTAGCGTATAATACAGGGTGTATCAAAATGAAGTACCACATTTCTCAAGCTCATTGCGCGTGTTAGATGCAGCCAAGTGGGTTGGGGTGGGGGTCCTTTCGTAGGCGATCCCTTGTAGTTTTTAGTCGGCAACATGCCTTAGTCTGGTGCACACTGTGCTTTGGCTGTCAAAACGTTCTACGAAAACAAAGAATCCATCATCACTACGCAATGCGCCTTCTGAATGCACTTTAGCATTCCTCCTAATGGTGACATCCCAAATCGGGAAAACAATTCTTTAGTGGGTGGCTAAATTTACACAGGCGGGTACATCATTGGACAGAATATCTCCAGGCTGTCCTCGGACTGTGTGAATGCCTGAAAACATCCAAGCTGTAAGGACATCAATTTTGCAGTCTCCTAGATGTTCAGCACGCAAACATGCATCTGCCTTAGGCATTTCCAACAAGTCTTTGAGGAGAATTTTGCATGAGGACCTTCATTTCCATCCATAAAAAATGGTGGTAGTGCAGGAACTCGCTGAGAGAGACTGGGACAACCGTAGAGAATTTGCACAAACATTCTGCAAACCGTTCATCGAGATGCCATCATCATGTGCAGCAACGAGGCACATTTCCAATTGAATGGTTGTGTAAATAAGAAAAACTTTCACTATTGGGCTGAAACAAACCCTTGTGAACTTCGTCAGAGACCCCTGCACAGTGAGCATGTTACAGTTTGGTGCACTGTTGAAGAATTTGGCATTGTATGCCTTTACTTTTTTGAGAAGGGGGAAGCAATGGTCACAGTCACTTCAGAACATTACATTGAAATGCTAGAGAATGTTTTGCGGCCCCAACTGGAAGAAGTGGATGTGGTGGATGCCAGGTTTCGACAGGATGGAGCAACAGCTCATGTGGTGCGGAGATCCATGCAAGTTTTGCGGGAGATGATTCCGGGAAATCTGATCTCCCTGCGCGGCGATGTTGGGTAGCCTTCACTTTCACCTGATCACTCTCCTTGAGATTTCTTCCTGTGGGGCTATCACAAGTTGAAGGTATACACACACTGACCTCAAAATCTTGAAGCCCTCAAGGAAGCTATTCACCATGAAATCTCCACTATTTCCTTTGAAATGGCCAAATGTGTCATGAGAGCGTTCAGAAATTGTGTCGAAGAGTCTATCGCTAAAGATGGCCACCACCTTGAAGACAAATTTTAAAACACGCTGAAAAAAATCTATTTTGTATACCCTTTCTTGTGTCGTAATGAAATTTATTTTATCTTGTAACAATTTTTAGAATAAACGTTTGAAATGTGGTACTTCTTTTTGGCTCACCCTGTACTTTCCACAGCCAATTGATATACATTCTGGAAGCACAGTATTTTTTTTAAAATCAAGCACCATTTGTGTACATTGTGTTATGAAATAATCAGAGCTGGTCAGTGCTTTTCCTTGACTTCTGGGAAATTAGATTTTTGACCTGCCATGACTCTAATCTTTGCATTTAAGTGGTTTCAGAAAATAGGTGAGTGGATGTTTACATGCAGAAGTGTAATATTGTGGCTGTGATCTGGATTGAATGAGCGACATGTACTTCTGATCTGAAAAATTTGCTTCTAGTAAATCAATATATCTTTTTAAATATATACCGTTTATATTTTTTATATATGCTCTTAGGGGTTTTTGGTATTATTGAGCCTAAATTACATACCCAAGAATAAATGGCTATTATTCTACTTATGTAATTAAGGACCTACAAATGGCTGAAGGAGTCACCAAAACACTCCAGATTTTTGAAAGAGTTTATATGATTAAAAACGCTTGTGTTAACCAAATTAAAAAAAAAATTGTCACTAAAAGGATTTCTGTCCAGAAAAAAAAGGATTTTTACAGTACATAGCCAAGACATTTTATGATGTAAAACCTTGGAATTATTTTTAGTGCCCCAGTCTGTCAGCTATCATTGTACCAAGTTTAAATGTCATACCCCATAGTATTGCAAAGTTATACTGTTTAGTACAAGATGTCCCCTTTTTTGCATTTTGCCTTATGCATTTCGTGTCAGGAGTAAACTAACTGCATACATATATTTTCATACCAGCTTCTTCCAATCCTAGGTTATGGGGGTGGGGACAATGCCTTTGCTGGCAGCCCTTGGCACTTGGCAGGAAATGGCTCTGGACAGGGCTCCCCGGAGCTAGTCTCTCACACACACACACACACACACACACACCCTAAACCAATGTTTCTCAGTCAGTTTTGGGTTGCAGGTGACTGTTGTTGGGTTGGGAGCACATAGGACTTGTTCTTTGAATATGTAGGTTGGTTATCTAAATATAGACAAATAAAAAACAGGCTGGCTAATTTTCTTTTTTTTTTTTTTTTATAATGCCATATAAGGCCTGGAAAAGTTAATGCATTAATTTTTGCGATTAAGTTGGTCTGTTTAAGGCACTAAAAATATTGTTGCATCCAGAGGTAGCTTCACAACGATATGCCACGTGTCAATACATAGCACTAGTGTTCATTTTTTTTTCTTTGCTATGGGGCTTAGCCACCTGCTCGCTTCGCTTGCCAACCCCACGGCGCGCTATGTGCCAGCCGCTTCTCATCTCTGCCACATGTGTATGTGGATTTCACTTTCACCAAACAACAAATCTTTTAATTCTCGTGGATAGGTCTCTTCATTGGGAAGAAACGCTACTTTCCCCTGATGGCAACACGAATTACAAATTACAAGATCTACAAGTCTGCGACTTAAAGTTTAAAGCCCAACAATATATACATACTTCTGTCATATTATCTATGTCCGTATATTCGAGCTCTTTTCGCTGTTCTGTTATTTCACTGAGTAATAATTTGTTTGTTAGCGCTAAAGCGATCTTTACTATCAGTTTTTTTTTTTTTTTAGTCTTTCGAATTTTAGTACTTTCATAATCTCTAACCTGCTCTGCATGTGTATCGCGCCAACGTTTTTGAACCTCTTTACGAAGTTCTACTTTGTCTTTTACTCTTTGTCTTTTATTTCCGACCCCACTTGGAGCGGAGAGCATAGGAACTGTGTCCGACAATAGCATTCACACGAATGAGAATTGATTGGACCGTGGGTGTGATTGTAAATGTTTGAGAGAAGGGCGGGACTTGTCAAAATCTCTTGGCAGAAAGTCTCGTCTTTTGGGACCTGAAATTATCTCTTGCGGGAGTTGAAATTATCTCCAAGAAAGCGTTGTTCCAGGATTTCCTTTTATGATAGAGAGATATATACTGACATAGGTGCAAGGGAGAGGGAGGAAAGAGGCTGGGGAGGGGGTGTTTACTGCAGCCCTGGTGCAATTCCAGAGAAAAATTGTGAAGGTAAAAACTACACATTCTTTAAGAATATTAAATCAGTGTCATATCACGTAACTGTCAAATAAGTTATTTTGGTTTTAGTGCCACTGAATAATAAATCTCTAGTACCTCTATATTTAACTCTCCAGTCTGCCAGCTAGTTTACAGTGCTACCTGCCCTAATTTAATGACAACATTCTATGAAACAGAAGTCATTAATTATTATCCTTACCTACTAAGTTGGTGTCCTGAGGTGGTTCGTCATGTGGTTCGTCATGTGGTGGGTGCAGCAATGTGCTGTATTAGTGCATGCTCCCAACCACCTACTCCTACTACTCCGTGTTCAAGTTTGCAGTGTATTTGCTAATTTATGCAAAGAATGCAAAATAACCATCCAAGTAATGCATGGTGTCAGTTTTGAAGTGAGATAGCAGCTACATATATTTTTTTCAGTGTGCCAGGAGCAAAGGTGTAGGTAGAGCAGTGTTTTCCAACCGTTTTTTACTTTGGTGGTCATTGGCGGTATATGATGCAGGATGCTGGGGCGCTGCCCAAACCAATTAAAAAAAAACTACTTAAATTAATTAGGTAATACAAAATAATCATGAAATACATTTCTTTATTTGCACTTGCCTGATGTCAACATCCATTAAAAATTGGTTCCGACGTTTAATTTCTATGTGAATACCTTTATTTCCTGAGGAAAGGAGGCTGGCTAAATGAAAGTATATGCAAGTCCTTGATCTTTTGGCAAGTAGATGACCTGAGCCTACCCTTTAATTGGATGTTTTCAGATTTTTCTGGTGATGCAGCTCTCTGAGCCATGGACACTCCTACATTTATTGGCAGCAAATTAGTATTGTTTTAGGTCTTTATAATCTAATGTGATTGGACAATCATCAACACGCTATTTCATGTTCACATCAATGGTTCCCGCCATTAACGTAACTATAGGTGAACGAGCGTGACTTAGATGGAATCTTCAAGTGTCACTTCAGAAATCAAAGAAAATGTGTTTATTTCTTTAATGAAACACCCCTTCATAAATTGTTCACTTGAAGAACAAAGAATACAAATACCAACCTGTCTTAAGAATTCATCAGCAGTTAAGTGATCAAGGACAATCTTGCGCACCAACTTTTTCCAGCTCTTGTTAGGACAAATGGAGTTAGCTAACTGGATGTGGTGTAAGTAATGCCTTTTTTGCTTTCCCTGTTTATTTTTTCAAAGTTTCGATACCAAAGTGCTGGGGACAATGATGGGGGTATGAGACCTATAACATCTTTCTGAAAAATACAAGTGGGATTTAAGTAATCAGTTATTTAGACCAGTGTTTTTTTCAACCAGTGTGCCATGAGAGCTACCCCAGTGTGTTTTGGAAATAATAGTGTAGCGCACCTGGGTCTCAACCTGAGAGAGACAGCCTCCTCAGGTGGTCGAGACCTGTCTGAGGTGAACAGGACTACCAGGAGAAGCTGGTATTAAAGCAACTCTGTGATTGCTATGTTGCAGACACAACACTTGGAACACTTCTGATGCATCTCCAAGCTGCTAGAGTCCTCCTATCTGGGTATCTGGTTGCCAGCAAGTTTCTCAGGACCAGTGGATAGTGGGTATACAAGTTGCCTCTGAGGTAGATAGGGGCTGGCAAAGGGACGAAGCAGCTGAGCCAGCCAGCAACATGGTCACTAAGTGCCAAGTCTGTGAATGCTGATCTTGGAGTTGCTTTTATACTGTCTTCTTCGGTAGTCCCACCCTTTTGGACAGTTGAGCACAAGTATGAAATATAATGTTTGTGGTTAGTAAGATGGTGGTGTGCCTTGTGATGTTTTTGGTTACAAAAAGTGTGCCACCAAAGAAGAAAACCTGAAAAACACTGATCTAGACAATAGTATGAGGCTGAATATTTTGGCAGGCTTAGTGAAATGACTACATTTCCAGGCCAGAAGGAAAGGAGGGCAAAATATATGTTCAAGGATCTATAGGTATCCTGATTGTAAAGGCAGAATAAGATTTAGGCTTGACTTGTCCTGTGGCTGTAGTACAAGGCAGGTTGGAAGATGAGTTATGTTTTAAGACGTGGGGATCTGTGGATCTTAAAATGAGAATTTGTGCCCTGGTGAGGTAAGCCTGGCAAACTTGCATAGGACTGGGAGGACTGACAGCAAGTGTGGAATATAATGTGAAAGAAATAGTCTCAACACACAGAAAAAGGTTTGGGGCAGCCACCCATATATTGTCCCTGGCTGCAAAAGGATCTTGTAATGAACACTGATGTGCATAGGTTGAGTTCCAGATTGAACTGATTTGACTGAAGAAAAGACGGCAGATTTAAAGACAAAGCCAAACGTGACGCCTGTCATGGTGCCAGGACCGGACGTAATGTTAAATCAGACAGGTTTTCCCGTATTTGACCTGCAGAGATAACATAAGTAGGTTTAGTGCACTCCTTCACCCCCTGGCCTGGCGGGTAATTACCTCCACTTTAGGGTGGGAATGGCGGCAATAAAAGCAGCTCAGAGATTGATGTATGCAGACACAGTACATAGAACTTTTGACACATTTTCCAGCTGTTTCATCCCTTTACCCGCTCATACAGGCGGTTCTCTCTCTGCCTTACTCCACGGACCCGGGGTCAGAGGCAACTTATACGACCACTGTTCTTCAGATTGTGCGAGAGTCTCTGACGAACATGCACCCAGGCAGGTGGACTCCCGACACATCTCTTGGCTGCTGAAGTTCTCTCTAAGTGCTGTGTGTGCAAAATAGTGATCACAGAGCTGATTTTATGTCTTCAGGTAGCCTCGTCCTCCTCAGACAGGTCTTGACCGCCTGAGGAGCGTATCTCCCTCAGGTCACGACCCAGGGGCACTACACTGTTAATTCCATGGCATACAAGTTGAAAAACACTTGTGTACAGTATAATTATCAAGTCATTGATGGTGATGAACAATTAAGGGTAGTATTTCCGGAGTTTTAACAGAAGTTTTAACCCCCTTACTGTTAAACCCAAGCATTACTCAGTCTGTAAAAGAAGAGCCAAAAGAGTTAGTCCCAAGTGTTGCTTGGACAGTGGTTTAGATGCGTGTTGCGTAAGCTTCAGACCCGAGTTCCACTTGGGCAATGGTTTCGACGCATCTTGTGTAAGGTTTACACCCAAACGTAACCTGTGACAGATTGCAGCTATGTGACTAGCAAAGTCCTAGTAACAACCTTGAAATTGGTGTCTGGGAAGAAATGTCTTTCTGCAGCACAAGTGTTACATTCTACTAATGGTAACAGTGATATTGAGGATGTCGAGGAGCCTCTCTTCAGCAGAGATGAAGAAATAAATCTGTCTTCGGGTGGTGAAATAGAAACACAGTGAGAGCGAAAGTGATTCTGATAAATCCTAAACTGATGCTCGCATTTGGGTTCCTATTGACAGTGCTGCAAATAAACCTGCACCACCTCATTTTGATTTTGTGGGATGGCCAGGAATAAAAGTGGATATTGCCAACCAAGGTCCAATTACTTATCTGAAGTTATTCCTAGATTATGACATAATCCAAAGAATAGTTGCAGAGACGAACCACTATGCTGAACAGTGTCAGGCAAATGAGCACACATGTAATCTGTTTTCCCTTTCAAAAAGATGGGAATCGGTATCTGCTGATGACATCTGGGCCTTTTGGGGTTTATTGATATTGTGGGGACTTGTAGGAAAATCCGAGCAGCGTGGTACTGGTCCAAGAGCAAAATGTTGGAATTCTTTGGAGAGATTGTGTCAGAGTGAAGTTCTTCTCTGATCATGAAATATCTCCACTTTACAAACAATGAAGACTTTGATAAGAATACCCATCCAGCACAAAATCTGAAAGAATTCTGTGACATATACCACGCCATTTTGGCAAGTTTCCATAATGTGCACATTCCAGATCGTGATGTCCGCAGAGAAGAAAGTCTTGTGACTTATAAGAACAGGCTGTCATGGATACAGTACATTGCGTCAAAGAGAGCAAGATTTGGGAAAAAATTCTACATGCTCTGTGAATCTAAGACTGGATACATTTACAATTTTTTTCCGTATATGGGAAAAGAAACAAAGCTTTATGATAAATATAATCAGTACCGATTTGCTACATTGTCGGCGCTAACTTTGATGGATGCTGCACTTGATCAAGATTACTGTGTAACCATGGACAATTTTTATTCGTCACCAGACCTATTTGAAATCTTGCTGCAAAGAAAGACTGACACATATGCAATAGTGAGTCCCAACCATCATGGCTTGCCTGAAGACTGTCAGAGCAAAACTAAAGCGAGGTGCATTTGCAGCCTGGCGAAAAGGTAAACTGCTTGTGATGAAACAGAAAGACAAAAAAGAGGTTTGTTGTCTCAGTACTGTGCATAATGCGACAACAATCACTGTTAAGGCTGGAGGCAACAAACAGGTTACTAACATTATGTTGTGGTCGACTGCAATAACACAATGGGCGGTGTAGATCGTGCTGATGAGGAATTGCCTTTCCATATGGTTATGAGAAAGGGACAAATGAAATATTACAAAAAGATATTTAGCCATCTTCTCAACAGTGCATTTGGAATACATTTGTGATGTTCAGACACAAAGCTGACAGAACTGTCTCTCATGCAAACTTCACGTCAGCTAGTTGAACAAATCATTGCCGCACATTCACAGTTGACACTATCGCTAAAGAGATGCGGTCGATCCAGCACATCGCAGATCAATCCAGCACATTGCAAATCAATCCAGAGCATCTTATTAGTAGACATTTCATTGAATATATATACTGCCAACAGAGAAGCAGAATCCCACCTGTGCAGTGTGCTGTTCAAAAACTGGTCAGTCTGGCAAGAAAATCCACAAAGAAACACACTATTTTTGTCCCGACTTTGACGTTGGATTGTGTATTTCACCATGCGTTAAGATATACCACACAAAGGAATCATTTTGAGATTATATACCGTTTTGGCATCATTAGTAGCATTATTATTATTACTGTTATTATTGTTCATTTCATATTATTATTTTTATTCATCGTTACTATTATTATTTGTATCATTATTATACTTTTGAGATTTAATAAAAATGTCATTTATCATGTCGAAAACTATAGAACACTTTTTACATGTCTTTTTGGGACAAAATGCAATGCTAAGGAGGCTACTGTATACCCTTTTAAGAGATTCTTATTCTTTCAATTAAATCAGTCTTCAGTAGTGCATTTAAAGTCAACAGTCATCCATCATTTCAATCATTTAATTTTTACTTCGAAATGTCTGTGTCTCATATGTTGTGCCAATTTGATAATCAATACTTTGGTCTCTTTTTTTTATTTGTTTATTGCCTTTTCAACAAATTTTCAACTTGCCTTTTAGGATTGCATTCAAATTCCAGTTGTACTTGCTCAAGTAGTACTTTGTTAAAAGTGTACATTTTTAAATTAATTTATTAAATTTTAAACTATGCAGTTGTGTTTTTTTAATTCCTTTGTGTTGATTCTACAATAAATTTATGAATGAGTGTGTGTTTACTTCATAATTTATGTACTAATTTTATAATTACGTTTTACATACACATATACAATTACATACATTTATGAAATTTTTTTAATCGATTCCCAGCCCCTGAAATGAAGGGATTGTGTTAAAAAAAATGGTTTAGTTGCCTCACATTTTTATGTAATCGTTTTGTTCACCCCCATTGAATTAAAGCTGAAAGTCTGCACTTCAACTGCATCTGAGTTGTTTCATTTAAAATTCATTGTGGTAATGTACAGAACCAAAAATAGAAAAAAGTTGTCTCTGTCCAAATATTTATGGACCAGTGTGTGTGTGTGTGTGTGTGTATATCTATCTATCTATCTATCTATCTATCTATCTATCTATCTATCTATCTATCTATAAATATATATATATATATATATATATATATATATATACACTGCAGTGGGTTGCTACCCTGCCTGGGATTGGTTTCTACCTTGTGCCCAGTGTTGCCTTGGATTGGCTCCAGCAGACACCTGTGACCCTGTGTTTGGATTCAGTGGGTTGGAAAATGGATGGATATATGTATGTATGTGTGTGTATAAAGATGACCAAATTACCTAAAAATACAATTGCGATGATAAAAATGAGAGCACTATATTTAAATATGCAAATCTGTATACTTTTTTTTAAATGATTAATTTCAGTGTTCTATACTGAAAATTTCTCCTACACTGTATAGTAAAAAGTATATTTTTATTAGTATGGTTAAGTATAACACTTGTGCCCTGAAAAATTACCTAATTAGGGATGTTGTATCTTTGAGGATGTCCAGTTACCCTTTTGGAGCCACACTTATGCATACTGAGTTATACATTTACTTGCATTTTGCCAAGAATGACTGCACCACTGCTCAGTGACACTGTCATAGAAGAATCCTGAACATATGTTGAGAGATGAGACAATACAAAAGACTACCCACAAATTTCTTTGTCATCAGCTGAAAATAAACATGTTTGTGCTGTAAAAAAAAAAAAAAAAAATGAAAAAAAATAAAAGAAGGGTTTGAGCTCCAAAGGAGGCCATGTTTAATGTTGTTGTTGTTGTAGAAAAAAATAAGATTTTTCAGAGAAATATATTCATATATGATGTTTCATTTGCTCTGGCAGCTTGAAAATGAATTTTTTTTTAAAATTGAGAAGTTCCATACTGCTGAGAAGTGAGGCCCACAGTAAACAGTGATTTACTATATGGTGGTGGTTAAGCAGTTGAGGAGGTGAAAGTGGCAGAATTGACGACAGCCATTTTCCAGAGAGTTCTCCTCTAGTCTAAATGAAACAAAAATTGCGTTAGTGGCAGTGTCATACCAGTAACCTTCCCTGTATTTTTTACTTGACCCCATACGCATGAGACACTTCCAATGTCCCGTGTATGACAGTGCATAGTTTAACCAATTAAAGACTCAAACCATTAAGAAATGTATTTTATTGGTGTGGGTGTGTGTGTTTGCCCTGTGATGGGCTGGCACCCTTTCCAGGATTTGTTCCTGCCATGCACCCTGTGCTAGCTGGGATAGGCTCTGGCACCACCAAGACACTGTTAGGACTAAGTGGGTTAGGAAATTGACTTTAAATAGTGAATTTCTTCTGAAGACACCTAATACACTTCATTATTTTTATTGCGGATTGTTTCATATGTTAAAATACCACTATATAATAATACACTGAGGACTGTGTGTATATCCAGTCCCTGTGAGCAATCTAATTGGTCAGTTTGGCTTTGGTAATGTGATCAAAAATGGAAGTGAAAGCGCGAGACACATGAGAACGAAAAAACATAAATGAGACATGCCGAGTAAGTGACCTTTGAAGATGGGAACTATAAAAGCTGACTGCATCTTGAAAATAATGACAAGAGTCTGAGAAGCAGGTTTTACAAAAGCACACTTGACAGAGGGGAGTGCCAGTCAAGAGAGGTTCAGATACACATGGATATAGAGAAGGCTTAATGGTACATGCAGGGCAAGAGAGAGCAAATATTGGTTAATTATTCTAATACCTGTCTTCAACAGGCAGTGTAGATTTTTGTAGTATTAAATAAACTTTTACTCGTCCTTAAATAAGGCCACAATTTAAAACATTCAACATTACAAATATGAACACAACCAAGCTACTGTATGAAATTTTTAGTTGTTCTGAGGTTTTAAACTTTCCTGTTTTTATATTCATAGTTTACTTGTATTTTTGTTTCAGTTGGAGCTGCAGTTGAAGGAATCCGAGGGTGACATTCAAGTGACGTGGTCCTTTTTACAGCTTGATGACTATAATTTTAGCCTATCACCGAAGAATAATACTGAGGTCAGTTGTTGTTAAATGGCATCATATATTAAATTTTAATGTTACTGTAAAATTTACTTTTAATTACATTTAGTTATGTGTGTTTTAGTACTGGGCGTTATACCGGTTCATACCAAAAAACGTTTTTTATTTTTGTTATGATATGGATTTTTCTTATACCACAACACTGGTTTAAATAGCCTAAACAACGTTCGTAACGTGGCGCAGCGGGAAACTGTTTAAGGAGGGACCTTTTTCACTGCTGCACCGCTAAACACGCATACAATGGAGTACATGCGTTAGTGGAGGTATTGAATGGTGAAAATCGACAGAGAACATTCCAAAACTGAAGCTGTAGCAGACAATAAAGTTGAACGTGATGACACAGAAGAACTTTTGCCCAAAAAAGGAGCCATGTCGGATGTGGACCATTATGTTCAAATGTGTGAATACTGTTTCTATACTACTGGATAACACTGCAAGCCAAGTTGTACTTGTTTTATTTTTTTTTTCAATACTGTGTAATAGTGTGATGACATGTTGACTTTATTCTCGACATCTCTACTTTATTTTCACCGTTTGTCAAAATTAAAGTGGACATGTTGACTTTATTATCGAAATTTGTCATTAAAGTAGAACATCGTAAACTAAACTTCATCTTAAAATGAATATTTAATTTACTAGATTTTCTCAAACCCCGTCATAAGTTATGTAGCACATTAAATGCTTTGTGTTAAGTGTTCCCGGAGCCATGTTAATCACTACGTGCTTCTTAAACTGACTTCCTCTTGCACTTAGAGGAGGCTCAGGCAGCACACAGAATACATTAACTTCATGATATTCCTGCTGTCTGAACATTTAGAATGCTAAGATAAAATACTTGATACAATTTTCATGATGAAATGCATTAAAGCATGTATTAACATTGTGGGGGCACGGTGGCGTGGAGGTTGCACTGCTGCCTCGCAGCAAGGGGGTCCCAGGTGTTCCCTGCCTTGAATTTGCATGTTTTTCTGGTGGGCTTACTCAGCGTGCTTCAGTTTCCTTTTTAAGTCATGTAGGATGTGGGATTTTGTTACGTTATATTGACCCTGCTAGTGTATCTATTGCTCATATTCATCCAGTGATGTGCTGGCTCCACGTTCAGGATTTGCTCCTGCCTCGCACACGATGCTTGCTGGGATGGCCGCAACCCTGAATGGTTGGCATAATTAAACATGTATAAGAAAGATTTTTTTAAAGTTCTGAACACTCCGTGGTCTAAGTTTATAACTAGTTTTAATTTCACAAAGACGTTTATCGTGTGGTGATTGGTTATGTGGAGAAAGATAAAGGAAGGATAGGAACTGGGGGTTTGTTACGTCAGGCAGAGACAGTACGCATGCAATAAAGAAAGTCCGCTCAGAAGGACATCCATTGAATTCTGTGTTCGTGTCTCCGACCTCCAGATCACGAACCCAACATTTAGACAATATTTAAGTTAAACCCGTGCGATACCCATTCATACATCCAGTTTTTTTGGAGCCTCATCACACCTCCCATAAAGTTCTCTCAACTGAAGGTACACCTGGGGACCCCTTACTGCAAGGGAGCATCACTACCGCCACACTACCATTCATGTTTAATACCTGCTTTAATGCATTTCATCATGAAAATGATATTAAGTATTTATATTAGCATTCTAAATTTTCAGAGAGCAGGAATATCATGAAGTGAAGCTATTCTGTGTGGTGATAGCTGCCTGCGCCTCTTCTTAGTGCAGCGGAAGTCAGTTTAAGAAGCACGTAGCGATTAACAACTGGGTCGGGGAACACTTAACACAAAGCATTTAATGTGCTACAATAGTTATGACGGAGTTTGAGAAAATCTAGTAAATTAAACATTGATTTTAGGATGAAGTTTAGTTTACTACATTCTACTTTAATGACAAAATAAACTGAGAATAAAGTGGAAATGTCTACTTTAATCTCGACATTAAAGGCGAGAATAAAGTCAACATGTCAACTTTATTCTCGACATACAGTTTTTTTATTTTTTCACTGTGTCCGTATTTTTTCTTCTTCACTGTGGCCCTAATATACTTCCGTAGGGCTTTAACACAAATAGCATTATAAGTGCAAGTTGCAGTTTTATTTTTTATGTATATAGCTTAGCTTGAAGCAAGGTCCATATTAATGCAATTTGCCTTAATGATGGTTCAGTTGGTAAAGATGTCATCACCAAGTTGCACTTGTTTTATTTTATTTTTATTTGGTGAATACTGTGTAATGCACCTGGGCTTGAAGTAATAGTATTATTACTGGAAGTTGCACTATTATTTATTTTATTGTTATTTTTTATTAGTTTAAATATTATGCAGTTTAATTATGGTAAAGTTGTTTAAAAAGTCACTTTAACATGTCAGTGGACAGAGATTTTTAACATTAACAGAAAGTGTAGTTGGTTTACAAAAAATATTTACTATTAATTCCTTTTCTAAGACATGTTCAGTGCAATACAACTTTTGACAATGACCTCTGGATATTTTACTAAGTCTAAATGCCTTTTTGGATGGTTGAAAATATGTTGTCAAAATTTTAGTTTGTTGTTTGCAAACTTTGTTTAATAAAGAGGTTCTATATTTTGATTGCATCTGTCATGCGATGTGATTCCTTCTCTTCATTAGTGCCACCCCCTTGAAAACTATCACTTTATGGGGCCATGCAAACCTGTATTAATACTTGTGTGCACATGACAATATTTTTTGTACAATTCTCATGACAGTGGAATAGGTTATTCTTAGCCAGTCTACTGCAGTAATTGCAGTGGAAAATGTGGTTAACATCCACTCATGCATGGGAAAAAAATACAGTTGAATACTGTGAAACTGGTATGATTTTGAAAAATACCGTGATACAGAATTTTGGTCATACCGCCCAGCACTAATTTTATTTGTTCAAAGTAGATGATTGACCTTGCCAGCCTTTTAGACCACTCGTTTCATTTTAAAGGTTACAACAGTTTATTTTCAAAGATTGTTTATCACTTGATAATGGAATTTTTTTTGTTTACATTTTTCTGTTCAGGGTTCTGCTAATAGCATCACTTTAAAAAAACAAATTTGTGATATAATTTGTTCAGCCCATCCATCAGTGCTTCTGAGTACAAAATCTTTAGATGAAAGAGAGTTTAAGGTGAGTGTTTTCCTTTCAATATTTACAAACAAATCACAGAATTTTTTTCTTGAATTCAAAGCTGCTTAAGAAGCAATGTGTTTGTGAAATTTTACAATAAACTGTTTAGATTTCTTTAAGGAGTGCAGTACATACTGTTGATGGTAATGTAGGGTGAATTCAGGTTTTTGCCTAACTTGCATATTGAATTGAGGCATTTAATTACTTATGCTTAGTAAACATATGCTAACTGTACGAACCTTGTAATTAAGTATCCCCTCCATCACAGTTTAATATAGTAGTATCACTGCTTTGGAAACCATTGGTGCATTACCTTTACTTTTCCAGACTGAAATACAAAGCCTTTGAAGTCTTACCTGTGTCTTTGTATCCCTACCTATTCTGTTCATTTTTCTGTCTGGTAAATGACTAAAATTCATTAAGACTATAACTTCCACATTTCGTATCAGTATTTATATACAAACTGTGAGATGCATGAACAAAACATTTTCGTATTAACATCTTGCACATTAATTTGTGAATATGGTTAATCGTGTTTTTTGTTTGATTGGCTTTTGGAGGCTATTAGAGAATAAAAGTTACTGTTGTCCTTATGTTGTATGTTTGTGTTGATGATTATTTGTATGAGTTTCATCAAATAAAATTTGATGCAGAAAATTTTATTTCAGCAACACAGTAAGTTCAAAAAAGTACCAGCAGGAGATGTTTTTGAGTGTCTGCTAATTTGAATTTATGAGATTTGCTATTGGAGCTGTAATTTTGACAATTATCATATGCGCTGCTATCATTTGCTGAAATGTCTGTGTGAATATCTTTTATTAACAGTATGGACCCTTTGTGTAATCGTCTATAGATGTACAGATCATTTGGATTGGCTGAGCTGCGTGACATGTTTTAAGCCAATG
This sequence comes from Erpetoichthys calabaricus, assembly GCF_900747795.2. NCBI lineage: Eukaryota > Metazoa > Chordata > Cladistia > Polypteriformes > Polypteridae > Erpetoichthys > Erpetoichthys calabaricus. The sequence continues at coordinate 194,940,058 of NC_041397.2, forward strand.
TTGCATTACATAAACTGTAATTGGAGGGGATGTCAGCCTTGTTGACTACAGTTGATTTTGTTGCCTGAGTCTGTCCTGGGGATGTCAAATTATTACAATTTTCTAGTGCAGTATGTATATGTATATGTGTGTATGTATATATATATATATATATATATATATATAATATAATGTGTGTGTGTATATATATGTATGTATATGTTTGTGTGTGTGTGTATGTGTATGTATATGTTTGTGTGTGTGTGTGTGTGTGTATGTGTATGTGTATATATATATATATATATATATATATATATATATATATATATATATATATATATATATATATATATATATATATATATATATATATATATATAATACAGTTAGGTCCATAAATATTTGGACAGAGACAACTTTTTTCTAATTTTGGTCCTGTACATTACCACAATGAATTTTAAATGAAACAACTCAGATGCAGTTGAAGTGCAGACTTTCAGCTTTAATTCAGTGGGGTGAACAAAATGATTGCATAAAAATGTGAGGCAACTAAAGCATTTTTTTAACACAATCCCTTCATTTCAGGGGCTCAAAAGTAATTGGACAATTGACTCAAAGGCTATTTCATGGGCAGGTGTTGGCAAGTCCGTCGTTATGTCATTATCAATTAAGCAGATAAGAGGCCTGGAGTTAATTTGAGGCGTGGTGCTTGCATGTGGAAGATTTTGCTGTGAATAGACAACATGCGGTCAAAGGAGCTCTCCATGCAGGTGAAAGAAGCCATCTTTAAGCTGCGAAAACACAAAAAACCCATCCGAGAAATTGCTACAATATTGCGTGTGGCAAAATCTACAGTTTGGTACATCCTGAGAAAGAAAGCAAGCACTGGTGAACTCAGCAACGCAAAAAGACCTGGGGCCTCATGTATTAATAAAGTATCTATCTATCTATCTATCTATCTATCTATCTATCTATCTATCTATCTATCTATCTATCTATCTATCTATCTATCTATCTATCTATCTATCTATCTATCTATCTATCTATCTATCTATCTATCTATCTATCTATCTATCTATCTATCTATCTATCTATCTATCTATCTATCTATCTATCTATCTATCTATCTATCTATCTATCTATCTATCTATCTATCTATCTATCTATCTATCTATCTATCTATCTATCTATCTATCTATCTATCTATCTATCTATCTATCTATCTATCTATCTATCTATCTATCTATCTATCTATCTATCTATCTATCTATCTATCTATCTATCTATCTATCTATCTATCTATCTATCTATCTATCTATAACGCCGTGCGTAGAACTCACACTATAACATGGCGTAAGCACAAAAGCGGGAATGTGCGTACGCACAGAAAAATCCAGATGCAGGAATCTGTGCGTACACAAACTTCCACGTTCTTCCACTACATAAATCCCGATCACCGTGAAAAGTAACGCACGTGCATGCGCCTTCTGTCCCGCCCCAACTCCTCCCAGAATTACGCCTCTTTGAATCTGCAAATCAATATAAATAGCCTTCTGTGAAAAGACAATGGGAAAAGCATGGGGGAAAATATAAGAATTTCAACGAATACCAAGTGGAGGCAAAGGAAAAACATACTGTTTGTTGGTTTAAACAGTGGTAAACAACAAAATCAACAAAAGTAAGTTGATCGAATGACATAGTGTTGGAGAAACTCGAACGCTCAAGTTCACAAAGTCTCACAGTGCCCGAAATAAAAAAGAAGTTGTCACATATCAAAGTCGCAGTAAAAAGGCGAGTCGTAGCCCACCGTCTCAGTGTCATATGAAAGCTTATTAGGGTACAGAGAAAAAAATAGGCACACAGTGGGGGAAAAAAGCACGAAATGTCAACATTAATCTCGAAATTTCCACTTTAATCATGTAGTTTATTTTGTCATTAAAGTAGAACATCTTAAACTTCACCTTAAAATCGTTTATTTTAATAGTTTCTCAAATCCCATTGTAACTAAAGTAGCACGTTAAATGCTTTGTTCTGTATTTGATCTTCCATGTGCGCTATGTGTGTGAATCACTACGTGCTTCCGTTCTTTCTCCGACAGGACACAGAATCCATTACATTCGGCATATTACAGCTCTCTAAATAATTAAAATACTGAGATGTATACTTGATATCATTTTTATGATGATAGGAATGAAAGCATGTTATTAAACATGGGAACACGGTGGCGCAGTGATTGTTCATATCTCATGCAAGAGGCTTGCTGCGCCATGCGTGACCTTCGATGAAATAATTTATTGCAGAAGTACTGTCTCTATCAAACGTACTAACCCCCAATTCCTGTCCTTACTTTTCGTTTTCCAAGTACCCAATCGCCACACAATCAGCTCAGTAATAGACGTTAAGCCATCTGTAAGCTTAGAACGGCAATTTTTCAAAACTTTTAAGGAACATTGAAATATCTTCGTACTACATTTTTAATTATTCTATCCGTCTATCCTTCCAGTGTCGCGTCAGCACCAGCAAGAATACAGCGCAAGGCAGGAGCAATCCGTGAACTAGCTAGCACTGTGGCACCGTGTCCTCACATGTTTAATTATTAACAATACAGATTATTTAAATGGTTAAAGTTTTATCTGTATAATAAAATCAACATATTTTGCTGCATTTCATCTTAAAAATGATATTGTCATCATAAGTGCTTTATAAAGTGGCGCAGGTTGTGCAATATTATAACTGTAGTGCAAGTTTACAGTGAGGTAATTGTACTTATAAGTACAAACAGTTCTACAAGGAGCACTTGATTGAGTGTGTTTATAGTTTTTGGGATTAAACTGTTTGTGAATCGTGAGGTCCGTATAGGAAAGGCTTTGAAGCATTTGCTTGATGCTGTATACCGATAATTCTCTTTCCGATCAGCTGCTGCTGTGATTCCCCACTCAGATACAGTGATATAAATACTCCGAGTGGTGCAGTGAGAGTAATATGGAAAAAGATGATCCACTGTGGCAACCCTTAACGGGAACAGCTGAAAGAAGAAGAAGACGCAGTGAGAGTAACAACGCTAAAGCAGTTATGGTATTTGGAATACTATGGCTATTCCCTGGACCATTATATTGCTACAGTTTAATTACAATCAGATGCATTACACTAATAAACAATATGCAGTTAGTTTCAGGTGTATTTATAAAGCCATGTCAGGAATGTGGGTCTAAGAAAGAAAGGGTAACCACACAGGAACAGTAGCACTGCTTTGACGCTGGGTGCCGGCAGTCTGCAAAACCGAGCGGAGAAATTGCGTACGCCAGGGTATGAGGTACCGTGGAAATGTGTGTGGCTTTTCGCCAAGTTTAAGTTTTATACATCGCGATTTGAGCATGGAAACGTTCGTATGCAACATTTCTGTGCATACGCACCATTTATACATGAGGCCCCTGGACGTCCATGGAAGACAACAGTGGTGGATGATCGCAGAATCATTTCCATGGTGAAGAGAAACCCCTTCACAACAGCCAACCAAGTGAACAACACTCTCCAGGGGGTAGGCGTATCGATATCGAAGTCTACCATAAAGAGAAGACTGCATGAAAGTAAATACAGAGGGTGCACTGCAAGGTGCAAGCCACTCATAAGCCTCAAGAATAGAAAGGCTAGATTGGACTTTGCTAAAGAACATCTAAAAAAGCCAGCACAGTTCTGGAAATACATTCTTTGGACAGATGAAACCAAGATCAACCTCTACCAGAATGATGGCAAGAAAAAAGTATGGAGAAGGCGTGGAACAGCTAATTATCCAAAGCATACCACATCATCTGTAAAACACGGTGGAGGCAGTGTGATGGCTTGGGCGTGCATGGCTGCCAGTGGCACTGGTACACTAGTGCGTCTCTCTCTTATTGATGATGTGACACAGGACAGAAGCAGCCGAATGAATTATGAGGTGTTTAGAGACATACTGTCTGCTCAAATCCAGCTAAATGCAGTCAAATTGATTGGGTGGCGTTTCATGATACAGATGGACAATGACCCAAAACATACAGCCAAAGCAACCCAGGAGTTTATTAAAGCAAAGAAGTGGAAAATTCTTGAATGACCACGTCGGTCACCTGATCTTAACCCAATTGAGCATGCATTTCACTTGTTGAAGACTAAACTTCAGACAGAAAGGCCCACAAACAAACAGCAACTGAAAGCCGCTGCAGTAAAGGCCTGGCAGAGCATTACAAAGGAGGAAACCCAGCATCTGGTGATGTCCATGAGTTCAAGACTTCAGGCTGTCATTGCCAGCAAAGGGTTTTCAACCAAGTATTAGAAATGAACATTTTATTTCCAGTTATTTAATTTGTCCAATTACTTTTGACCCCCTGAAATGAAGGGATTGTGTTAAAAAAAATTTTTTAGTTGCCTCACATTTTTATGCAATTGTTTTGTTCACTCCATTGAATTAAAGCTGAAAGTCTGCACTTCAACTGCAACTGCAAATGAATTTGAGTTGTTTAATTTAAAATTCATTGCGGTAATGTACAGAACCAAAATTAGAAAAAAGTTGTCTCTGTCCTAATATTTATGGACCTAACTGTATATATAATATATATACAGTAGAGTCTCGCTTATCCAACATTCTGTATTATCCGACGTCCCACTGCAAAAAAAAAAAACGCATCAATCGGCAACAAGAACTGCAAGTTGTGAGCGTGAGCGTAGTCTATTTTTTGTTGCTAAGTTCATTTTTTCAGTTAAATTTTTCTGCTGTTTTGTTGTAAAACATGATTACAGTGGATTATGTGGCTGGCCCTCTCTGGCGTGCGTGTGTGCGTCTCTCTTGTGTGTGTGCGTCTCTCTTGTGCGTGTGTGTGTGTGTGTGTGTGCGTCTCTCTTGCGCGCGTGTGTGCGTGCGTGCGTCTCTCTTGCGCGCGTGTGTGCGTGCGTGCGTCTCTCTTGGTCTCACTTGCGCGCGTGTGTCTCTCTCTTTCTCGTGCGTGCGTGTGTGTGTGCACATGTGTCTCTCTTTCTCTCGCGTGTGTGCGTGTGTCTCTCTCTTCTGCGCGTGCATGTGTCTGTCTGTGTCTCTTTCTTGTGCTCTCTCTCTAACGCTGCACAGGGAGAGACTGAACACGTGCGGAAATCATCGGCGTGCACAAACCAAAAGGGAATCTGGCTTGTTCCTATACCCGATTTGTACGTGTTCAGAGATGTTCGTGAACTGAGGTTCCACTGTAGTAGGCTCGTAATGTGTAAAATTATAACATAGTTTGACGTTTAATAGGCTTTTTCTTAACACCTCCCATTATCCGACATTTTCGCTTATCCGACGTTCTGCCGGCCCGTTTATGTCGGATAAGCGAGACTCTACTGTATATACAGTCATATGAAAAAGTTTGGGAACCCCTCTTAGCCTGCATAATAATTTACTTTCAACAAAAAAGATAACCGTGGTATGTCTTTCATTTCCTAAGAACATCTGAGTACTGGGGTATTTTCCGAACAAAGATTTTTAGTGAAGCAGTATTTAGTTGTATGATATTAAATCAAATGTGAAAAACTGGCTGTGCAAAAATTTGGGTACCCTTGTAATTTTGCTGATTTGAATGCATGTAACTGCTCAATACTGATTACTTGCAACACCAAATTGGGTTGGATTAGCTTGTTAAGCCTTGAACTTCATTGACAGGTGTGTCTAATCATGAGAAAAGGTATTTAAGGTGGTCAATTGCAAGTTGTGCTTCCCTTTGACTCTCCTCTGAAGAGTGACAACATGGGATCCTCAAAGCAACTCTCAAAAGATCTGAAAACAAAGATTGTTCAGTATCAAGGTTTAGGGGAAGGCTACAAGAAGCTATCTGAGGTTTCAACTGTAAGGAATGTAATCATGAAATGGAAGGCCACAGGCACAGCTGCTGTTAAACCCAGGTCTGGCAGGCCAAGAAAAATATAGGAGCGGCATATGCACAGGATTGTGAGAATGGTTACAGTCATAACAAAAAGCGCTTTGCATGGTGGAAGAAGAACACCGCATTCCAAGAAAAACACCTGCTACCTAATGTCAAATTTGGCGGAGGTTCCGTCATGCTGTGTGGCTAGTTCAGAGACTGGGGCCCTTGTTAAAGTCGAGGGTCAGATGAATTCAACCCAATATTAACAAATTCTTCCGGGTAATGTTCAAGCATCAGTCACAAAGTTGAAGTTACGCAGGGGTTAGATATTCCAATAAGACAATGACCCTAAACACAGTTGAAATCTACAAAGGCATTTCTGCAGAGGGAGAAGTACAATGTTCTGAAATGGCTGTCACAGTCCCCTGACTTGAATATCATCGAAAATCTATGGGATGATTTGAAGCAGGTTGTCCATGCTCGGCAACCATCAAATTTAACTGAACTGGAGAGATTATGTATGGAAGAATGGTCAAAAATACCTCCATGCCAGACAATCATCAAAGGCTATAGGAAGCATCTAGAGGCTGTTATATTTGCAAAAGGAGGCTCAACTAAGTATTGATGTAATATCTCTGTTGGGGTTCCCAACTTTATGCACCTGTCTAATTTTGTTATGATGCATATTGCATATTTTCTGTTAATCCAGTAAACTTAATGTCACTGCTGAAATACTGCTGTTTCCATAAGGCATGCCATATATTAAAAGGAAGTTGCTACTTTGAAAGCTCAGCCAATGATAAACAAAAATCCAAAGAATTAAGATGGGTACCCAAACTTTTTCATATGATCATATGACTGTATGTATGTGTGTGTATATATTTTATTTATTTTTATATATTTTTATATATATATATATATATATATATATATATATATTTATATATATATATATATATATATATATGTATATATATAATGTATATAATATAATGTGTATAATATAATGTGTATATAATGTCCATATAGTATATTGTTTTTATTATTAGCTGAAGTTGTAGCTTTCACATCATAAGGAAAACTTTGTATTCAAAATTACATTTTTAGCAATGGAGACAAATCTTAGTTTGGAAAAAAAAGGTAGATTTTATAATTACCGATACATTGATTGTATAATATAGGTATCACTGAAAAAAGTTACAACGGTTTTTTGCTGGTATAGTGATTCATCAGCAGATTTTTGACACTTTTTAGCACTTTTTCTTCTATAGAATATTCATTTGGGATCTATAGTGAAAGAGACCTCCCCTCCTAAACCTCCAAGAGCACATGAATGGAAACTGTTGGTGAAGAATATTAGAGTTACATTTATCCCTGAAACCAGTGCTGCAGGTATAATCACTGTGGTTCTTTCTTTTAATGGCCCTGTAATGTGATATGTTTTTCTTTTTTTCTGATAATTTCCTTTGAACCCTTTGGTCACTTTCAAATTGTTATTTACACTAATGATCAAAATCACTAGCTGTGCATTAGCATTACTTGGCACTTTCTGGTATGACTGATAATGCAAAGAATATTTTGACCTTCTGTTAACTGTTACCTAAAATAAAATTGTTGTTTGCTAGCACACTTAGCCATGACATTACCAAACTGAGTAAAATTACCAAACAAACAATTTTCTAGTTGGGTTATACCAACAGTGTTTTCAAAAATCTATTTTATTAAGTGATGTTATTCTTTGGTGAAATTATTTTTCATCACATTACTTGCAGTTGCTACTCCTTCTAGTTCTTTATATGACCTTTGGGAGGGTTTTGATGCATATACAGTTATTGCCTCAATTGCGTCACTTCCCTCTGCATTTTATTTATGTTGTAAGTTTCACATTATGCATTTTGTATTTTTATCAAGCTCCACAAAAATATTCTACAGCCGTATATCTTGATTACCTGTATTCTTTATTAACTTTTCCTTTACACTTTAGCAGGCACTCTGAATATCTGATAGGAAGTGAAAACTAAATGTTTCAATATAGGTTAAGTTTTTATTGTCAAGCTAGCTTTGTTTTCAAAATGTTTGGGAAACCAGAGCTTGGTTAACATTTCTTATTTGATTGTTGATTACTAAAGATCCTTTCATCTTGCAAATGGTGATGGATAGGCAATCAAGTTCCCACCCCCTTCTTCTGAGGTTACTACCGTGATTAATAATGCTGGAAATGTTCCAGTCTGGGTTTAAGACTCACCACAGCACTGAGTCCACTCTGTTAAGGGTTCTTAATGATTTTCTTTTAACAGTGGACTCTGGTGACTGTGTACTACTCATGCTTATGGATTTAACAGCCGCCTTTGACACTATAGACCATGAGATCCTCATCTCCAGGCTTGAGCAGTGGGTGGGAATCACAGGTTCAGCTTTCCAATGGTTTAGGTCATATCTCTCAAATAGATTTTTTTTTGTCAGCATCGATGATTTTACCTCCACCCCTGTTGCCCTCCCCTGGGGGGGTACCACAGGGCTCCATCCTGGGACCTCTTCTGTTCTCCTTGTACCTGCTACCTCTCTGCACTATTTTCCGGAAACAAAGTATTTCCTTTCATCTTTATGTGGACAAACTGTCAGGTTTCCCTCTGGAGCACCCTAGTGTATAGGTTTCCCTCTGGAGCACCCTAGTGTATGCTCTGTCCAGCCCCTCTTTGATTGCCATATTGACATCAGTAGTTGGATGGCATATATTTTGCTAAATTTTAATGAGAACAAGACAGAAGTCATGTTGTTTAGACCCAATGGCACCAGCAGGACCCCCTGCATTGACCTTTCCACTGTGACTCAATATGAGAAATCCATAATCACAAATTTAAGTGTGAAAATGGATTCTACTTTAAAACTTGATAGCCATGAGAATGCAGAGGTAAAATCTTGCTTTTTCCAGTTGAGGCGGCTGTCCAAAATCAAGCCTGTTTTGTCTAAACGCAACCTTAAAATAGTGATACATGCTTTTATAACCTCTCATCTAGATTACTGCAATGCACTACTTTGTTTTTAAATCCTTTAATGGTTTTGCCCCATTTTATCTGTTGGAACTGCTGCACCCATATGTACTATCTTGCTGTCTCAGGTCAGCAGACCAGATGCTTTTACTTGTTACTAAGACACAATGCAAACTTAGAGGTGTTAGGGCTTTTTCAGTTGCAGCTCCAAAACTCTGGAATGATATACCATTGAACGTTAGGCAGGCTCCTTCACTTGCTGTCTTTAAATCTTATTTAAAAACACACTTTTACTCCCTGGCCTTTGACCCAGTGTGAGATGTTGACTGGGATTATTATGAATTTCTTCAGCTGTTAGGTGTTTTCTTTTACTCTTTTGGTTTTTGTATGTCTTATTTGTTGGCTTTTATTGCACAGCACTTTGGTCAGCCCTGATGTTGTTTTTGAAGTGCTTTATAAATAAATAATAACTGTTTGTATATGATCCAGATGAAGATTTTAATTAATATGACTTGGCATGGGAATGCCAGGAAAGAGAGTGTCAGAACATCACCTCTGCTCTGGGTTTATTTGTATATTGAGAATGAAACAATAGGCTGAAATGACAGAGCCATAATTTGGGGGGCATGGCAATTAAGGCTGACATGACATTAAACTTAAGTTAATGATTCAGACTACATTCTATCATCTGAGAACAACAGCCATGGCATTTCAGATTACACAACTCTTTGTTGTTTCTCACAAATATGGTTTGGTAGCCAGTGATGCAAAAAGGGATAGGAGAGAGGGAAAAATTCTGCTCTATCAGGAAAAACACTTCTGTTAATCTATACATATACCAGTCCCCTCCACAATAATTGGTACCCTTGATAGAGATGCGTAAAAAAAGGTTATTAAAAAATCATCTTTTGGTGAATTACCTTTATCTCACATTGAAAAAATGAGAGAAATCGAACCTTTAACTGAAGTATTTTTATTCTGAGAGAAAATAATTCCTCATCAAGAAATGATTATTACCAAACCACACATCTCATGATTATTGGCACCCCTGAGGTTAATACTTTGTACAACCTTACTTTGCCAAAAAACAGCACTGAATCTTCTCCTGTAACATCTTATAAGGTTGGAGAATATAGAGCAGGGAATCTGACACCATTCCTCATTGCAAAATCTGTCCAGATGATCCTAGGTCTTGTCTTGAGTACTCTCCTCTTCAGTTTACCCCACAGATTTTCACTTGGGTTTAGGTTCGAGGACTGAGGCAGCCATTGCAAAAGGTTGATTTTGCGTTCCATTAACCATTTTTGTGTAGATTTGGGCATTTGTTTTGGATCATTGTCCTGCTGGAATATCCAGTGACAAACCAGTTTTAGTTTCTTGGCAAAGACAGCCAGATTTAAATTTAATATCTCAACAGTATTTCATGTTGTCCATGGTACCATTTACCCTAACAAGTTTCCCAGGACCTGTGGATGAACAGTAGCCCCACAACATCAGAGAGTCAACCATACTTGACAGTGGGGATCAGGTTTTTTCGTTATAGCCATCCTTATTTTTATGCCACACCCACCTTGAATGTTTGATGCCAGAAAGCTTAATTTTCATTTTGTCTGACCATAGAACATATTTCCAGTCAAAGTTTCAGTAGCATTTAGCAAACTTCAGGTGCTTACATTTGTACATAAAATACAGGAAAGGCTTCTTTCTGGCATGTCTTCCAAATAATGTGTTGGTGTGGAGGTGGCATCTTTTACAATCCTTTACTGTGTTTGAGTGCAAAGTAAATATGTGTCCTTTTCAAAGCAATTTAGTAACAGTTCCAGGTGATTTAAACTTTTCAATTATTGCCCTAACTGTATATATGGGCATTTTCAAATGATTTTTATAATAATTTTAAAGCCATTCCCTGAATATTGTAGGCCAACATACTTTTCTCTCATTTGAATGGTGTGTTCTCTTTTCGTTCCCATTTTGATGGAATAATAAGGGAATATGGCCTTTGTGCCACCTCCTATTCATACTCCAGTGAAACAGAAAGTCATGGATTATAAAAATTTCTATGCGCTCTAATCAGCTTTAAAAGTCAGATATTACTGTATGTACTCACGCATAAGTCGTGTTTTGAAACCCGAAAAATCGATCATAAAATCAGACCCAGACTTATATGCCCCTTTTTTTTTTCTTCTTGCCTCCTCCAATCTCACATCAGTTTCTCAGATGCATTGAATTTTGTTGCAGCAGCGCAGTTACCAATTTCTTCACTATTTCAACAACATTTAAACCAGCTTCATATTTTCTTTTGATCGAACGCTTCATTGTAGATAAGGGATACTCTTACAATAAAGGTGTATGAGGGTGTGAGATATAAAAAACACAAATCCGCGCAAATGTTGCTTCGAAATAGTTTGGGTATTACCGTGTGGTCACGTAGGCACAATACAGAGAAAAAAAGAAGGCAGTGTGCTCCGTGGTTACTCACTCAGGTGGGCATTAGCATATCATAATCTCTTGGACCAATAGTGTGAGTTTTCAGCATTCGACAGACATTATAAAATACCAGAAATTATACGGTAAAATCCCGACTCAGTCCCGACTTATCCGTGGGAGAACTTATCCGCGAGTATATACGGTAAATGGAAAAAATGCTTCAGTTACACTTTGTTCATAAGAATACTTAGGGGGTTCCAATAATTATAACCCATGTGGTTTTGATAAAAATAATTATTTATAACTAGCTTAAATACTAGCTTTTAGTCGACCAATGAGAAACGTGTACCAAGTTTCATGAAAATCACTCCAGCTGTTTGGAAGTGATGCTGTAATATACTGCACATACACACATACACACACACACAACATTGACTTTTATTTTATATATATATATATATATATATATATATATATATATATATATATATATATATATATATAGGTGCTGGTCATAAAATTAGAATATCATGACAAAGTTGATTTATTTCAGTAATTCCATTCAAAAAGTGAAACTTGTATATTAGATTCATTTATTACACACAGACTGATGTATTTCAAATGTTTATTTCTTTTAATGATTATAACTGACAACTAATGAAAGTCCCAAATTCAGTATCTTGGAAAATTAGAATATCAATTAAGACCAATGCAAAAAAGGATTTTTAGAAATGTTGGCCAACTGAAAGGTATGAACATGAAAAGT
>NC_041397.2:194957089-195104589 GCF_900747795.2 Erpetoichthys calabaricus
TGTCGTCGGACTTGCGGCCACATGTCTTGGACACTCGGGTGAAGAGAGGGGCGGAGCTGTCAACTGATCACCACCTGGTGGTGAGTTGGCTTCGATGGTGGGGGAGGATGCCGGTCAGGCGTGGTAGGCCCAAACGTGCTGTGAGGGTCTGCTGGGAACGTCTGGCAGAGCCCCCTGTCAGAAGTAGCTTCAACTCCCACCTCCGGCAGAACTTCGACCACATCCCGAGGGAGGTGGGGGGACATTGAGTCCGAATGGGCCATGTTCCGTGCCTCTATTGTTGAGGCAGCTGACCGGAGCTGTGGCCGTAAGGTGGTCGGTGCCTGTCGTGGCGGCAATCCCCGAACCCGCTGGTGGACACCGGCGGTGAAGGATGCCGTCAAGCTGAAGAAGGAGTCCTACAGGACCCTTTTGTCCTGTGGGACCCCGGAGGCAGCTGATAGGTACCGGCAGGCCAAGCGGAATGCGGCTTTGGTGGTTGCTGAGGCAAAAACTCGGGCGTGGGAGGAGTTTGGGGAGGCCATGGAGAATGACTTTCGGACGGCTTCGAGGAGATTCTGGTCCACCATCCGGCGTCTCAGGAAGGGGAAGCAGTGCAGTGTCAACACTGTATATGGTGGGGATGGTGCGCTGCTGACCTCGACTCGGGACGTTGTGGGTCGGTGGGGGGAATACTTCGAAGACCTCCTCAATCCCATTAACATGCCTTCCAATGAGGAAGCAGAGCCTGGGGACTCAGAGGTGGGCTCCCCCATCTCTGGGACTGAGGTCACCGAGGTGGTCAAAAAACTCCTTGGTGGCAGGGCCCCGGGGGTGGACGAGATACGCCCGGAGTTCCTCAAGGCTCTGGATGTTGTAGGACTGTCTTGGCTGACACGCCTCTGCAACATCGCATGGACATCAGGGACAGTGCCTCTGGATTGGCAGACCAGGGTGGTGGTCCCCCTCTTTAAGAAGGGGGATCGGAGGGTGTGTTCCACTACAGAGGGATCACACTCCTCAGCCTCCCTGGAAAAGTCTATTCAGGGGTCCTGGAGAGGAGGGTCCGTCGGATAGTCGAGCCTCGGATTCAGGAGGAACAGTGTGGTTTTCGTCCTGGTCGCGGAACAGTGGACCAGCTCTATACCCTTAGCAGGGTCCTGGAGGGTGCATGGGAGTTTGCCCAACCAGTCTACATGTGTTTTGTGGACTTAGAAAAGGCATTCGACCGTGTCCCTCGGGGAATCCTGTGGGGGGGTACTCCGAGAGTATGGGGTACCGACCCCCCTGATAAGGGCTGTTCAGTCCCTGTACGATCGGTGCCAGAGCTTGGTCCGCATTGCCGGCAGTAAGTCGAACCCGTTTCCAGTGAGAGTTGGACTCCGCCAGGGCTGCCCTTTGTCACCGATTCTGTTCATAACTTTTATGGACAGAATTTCTAGGCGCAGCCAGGGTGTTGAGGGGGTCCGGTTTGGTGGGCTCAGGATTGGGTCACTGCTTTTTGCAGATGATGTTGTCCTGTTTGCTTCATCAGGCCGTGATCTTCAGCTCTCTCTGGATCGGTTCGCAGCCGAGTGTGAAGCGGCTGGGATGAGAATCAGCACCTCCAAATCCGAGACCATGGTCCTCAGCCGGAAAAGGGTGGAGTGCCCTCTCAGGGTTGGTAGCGAGATCCTGCCCCAAGTAGAGGAGTTCAAGTATCTCGGGGTCTTGTTCACGAGTGAGGGAAGAATGGAGCGTGAGATCGACAGGCGGATCGGTGCGGCATCCGCAGTAATGCGGGCATTGCATCGGTCTGTCGTGGTGAAAAAGGAGCTGAGCCGCAAGGCGAAGCTCTCAATTTACCAGTCGATCTATGTTCCTACCCTCACCTATGGTCATGAGCTATGGGTAGTGACCGAAAGAACGAGATCGCAAATACAAGCGGCTGAAATGAGTTTCCTCCGCAGGGTGTCTGGGCTTTCCCTTAAAGATAGGGTGAGAAGCTCAGTCATCCGGGAGGGGCTCAGAGTAGAGCCGCTGCTCCTCCGCATCGAGAGGAGTCAGATGAGGTGGCTCGGGCATCTGATCAGGATGCCTCCTGGACGCCTCCCTGGTGAGGTGTTCCGGGCACGTCCAACCGGGAGGAGGCCCCGGGGAAGACCCAGGACACGCTGGAGGGACTATGTCTCTCGACTGGCCTGGGAATGCCTTGGGATTCTCCCGGAAGAGCTAGAAGAAGTGGCCGGGGAGAGGGAAGTCTGGGCATCTCTGCTCAAGCTGCTGCCCCCGCGACCCGACCTCGGATAAGCGGGAGACAATGGATGGATGGATGGATGGAAGCAGGAAGGAGAAAGCCGGTGCAGGAGAACGAGTGAGCGCAGGCTCGTGCTGATTGCGGGTAGCTGGGGAGAGGCGAGCCTGAGTGGGGTGTTTGGCCGGCACCCGAGGGCCGACAGTAGTGGTCGCTCCTGCTGAGCGCTTGTTTGGAGCGGGAGTGACCGGGAGAAGGTTGGCTCGCTGCAGCGGGAGTCGGGGACTTGGGAAGTAGAAGCCCCAGTATGAGCGTCCTGGTTGCTGGCGAGCCCAAGTCTTGGTCTGTGTGAGCAGAACCGGAGCCAGGGATCGGAAAGGCCACCAGACCAGTACAGTGATAAAGGTCAGCTGCATGTAGGGTGACTCCCCTGGTGCATAGCTGGATGGGAGAAGCAGGGGAGTCACCAGTAAAAGAAGGCACCGGACTTTGTTTTAAAAGACTGCTTCCAGTCATTGTTTTAACCTTGGTTTTAAAAGGATTTTTTTCTATTGTGTTTTTAACCTCCACGAGTTCACTTGTTTTTTTATTGGATTATTTATTTATGGGACTTTGATGTACTGCACTTTAGTTGGACACTGTTTTGTTTTGTTGAAGTTTTAAATAAAAGCACTTTGCACTTTTTGCACCATCCCCTTGCTTCATTGTTGTGCCTCACTGTCCAGCTCATTGGTGACATTACCGACGGTGTTGGGTTCGAGAGCTCCCAGAAGATGGATGGGAGCATGGAGCGGTACCCGCGTCGTCACAGGCACATACATATGTACCTAGGCCTTAATAAACTAACTCCTCAGAATATTTTAGGAATCTTGATATTGTAAGCATTATAAATGAGCATATTACTATTATGCCAAATAGTCCATGAGCTTCAAATATTATCAAGAACTTGCCAATCCGCGGCATAGCATATGCCGCATAATTATGTATTGATGGGTGAACACTTCCTGAACGACCCAGTTGTCCAAATGGGGTGGGTTTGAGGATACCACTGTGAGTGAATGAAAAGATGGACCTCTGGAGAGAGCAACATACAATTGTCCGTGACTGAAAGCGTGATCGTCTGTGACGATGGAGGCCATGCTGGTGAAAGTTACTTTGTCGGTAGGGATAAGTTTCAGCACTTGTTCATTAAGGTGTAGCGAGTCTTCGTTGGTGACGCTTAATATAGCTTGCGTACTGAGTTGTTCCGTAGTCACAGTTGAGAAACACTTTTTTAATGTCTTTTAAGCACAGGGAAAAAAGTGAACATGTGAAACATCCGTAATGTAATAAGCCACCAAAAAAAGTAACATTGCAATAATGCACGCTACGACCCGATCGCTGTAAACAGAAGTGAAAACAAAATCGAGCCCGGTGCATTCTTTAACTGCCTTCTCTGCCTTGTAGCGCAGTGGTAGTGTTGCTGCTTTGCAGTAAGGAGACTGTGGAAGATTTTGGGTTCGCTTCCCAGTTCCTACCTGTGTGGATAGCGCTTTGAATACTGAAAACACCGGTATATCAATGTAGTGTATTATTATTCTTATGTGTTCAGCGCTCTCTCTCGCGCGCGCGCCTGTATATGTGTGTGTGTCGCTCGAGTCGCTCGCTGCACGTGTTCCTGCAGGCATACCAGTAAATGAATGAAAAGATGGAACTCTGGAGAGAGCAACATACAACTGTCCGTGACTGAAAACTGGTTTTGGCAGATAAATGCATATCTTTTTGAAAGTTTGGCCCTGTGCCTTATTAATTGTCATCACAAAGGCAAATCTAACAGGAAATTGTCTTCGTGTAAAAGTAAAAGGCAAATTATCCGCGACAAACAAACTGTTTTACATGCTGCATACCAACCCGCGGCGTAGTATACGCCGCATAATCACGCCGCTTTTTTAATGTTTTTAAGCAGAGGAAAAAAAATGAACATTTGCAAAATCTGTAACGCTGTTTTCAGTAAGTACAATGCACACGCGTTTAATTTGTCGGCCACTTTTTGCCAGCCGTCTTTTCTGGTTTGGGCTGCTTTTGCAGTGTTACCACTTGTGCATATTAAGTCTTGAAATCCTTCAAGTAACTAATTAACTAACTAACACGCAACCCACCCACACACACACACACAGCTTGTGTGAAAAAAATGCGCCCGTTCTTTCATCATTTTGTTGTAGCCTATCAAAGACTTGCTGATCATGTTTTCTAGACTCAATATACATTGGCTTTTCACTCAGTGTGGGGGCGCGCATTCATCTCGGATTATTACATCCAGCTAGTCTGCTAGACTAATCTGCTACACGGCTGCGTTTGAAAAACCGACTTATCCCGGATGAGTTTCACCAGCATTAATGATTAGGAATCCGGTTGGAACAAAACCCTGCAGCCACAGAGGATCACCAGGACCGAGTTTGGGAAACACTGCTGAACACAGACGAAACCGACTCAGGTGAGGAGTTGGGGTGGGCAAAGTAGTTGCAGCTATTGATTATTTAGTGTTGTTTGCCTAGGTGTCTGATCTGCTCGACAAGATCAGAAATAAAAGGAAAACAATGTGAAGGCAATGTCACAGGTGTTCCTGTGGTATAGCGGGTCCACAGCTCCCCTTCAAAAGGCAATTTTTAAATAAATAATCATCGCGCTCACAGCATAGCGAGGGTGTGGAAGTTTGGCTGAACGGTTTCCGGGTGGAGTCGTGCAGTGTGCGAGTGAGTGAGGAGAGAGAGAGAGAGAGAAAGCCGGTACGTTAGAGTGAGTGAGTGCAGGCTCGAAGGCAATGTATTCCTGTGGTATAGCGGGTCCAAAGCTCACCTTCAAAAGGCCATTTTTAATCAGGCGACTGACAGTAGTGGAGTCAGGAACATAGAAGGTCAGCTGCTGAGAGAGCGTCTCGACTGTTGCAGGGCCTGCATCGGTGAAGCAGGTGAGACGCTAATGAAAAAGAGGCACAGGGCTTATTGGTTTTTAAAGACTGCTTCCTTCATTGTGTTTTAACCTCAGTTTTAAAGGATTGTTTTAAGGATCCCATGGGATACCCCTCGCAAACTGTTTTACACGCCTCTCTGAACAGTCAACGTGGCTCAGAGGTGCATGTGGACTCTAGCACAGACGAACATAAATGACACCATGTTTTCTGAGTCGTTGTGTCCGAGTTGGTCGCTGTGGCTCTGCGAGTTGTCGTCGTATCCAATGGTCTTAGAATTGGTGGGTGTGGCTCCATCCTGCGTGCTTCCATGGGTGTCTTGCTTGTGCTAGCGGCGGCTTAGTGAATTATATATATAGATGAGTTATTTTGTATAGTGATCTGGTGCTTGCAAAATGATTCCACTTAGGCATTTAGTTTAATGTCTGGAAGCAAACAATATAGGGTGGTCCAGATCTAATTATGCAATTTTCATTACGCTATAACTTACTAAGTTTATTAAATAGAGAATTCACAGCACCTGCCCTACACATAGAGATTTTACTTAAATTTCTTTTTGTTGCCGATACATGGCAGCACCTGCCCTGCATTCCAAAATGGCGGGGAGACGGTTGTCAGTCGAACAGTTGCATAATTAGATCTGGACCACCCTGTACAGATATGTGTCTACTTGTAGGTATACATATGGGCATGATTCATATGGCAAAGCAGCCATCCAGTAGATGGGTGCTTGGCCTGAGAGACTGTTTTCTTCTGCAAGATTGCTAATGGAAGCTCAATAAAAACACATAGAATGCATTTTTTAGCAACAGGTTGTGTTATAGATGGTGTGGCTTATAAGCTTAAAAAATGGCCCTCTTGTGCAAGGATACAAGGCTCCCAAGCATACATAGCAACTGATCTGTCCATGAGATGTTATTAGTGTGCTGTACAGATTTTTCTTCCAATGGCTATAATTATACCTATACCATGCTACAGATTGGAAGAGCCAAGTCTTTTGGCACAATAATGAAAAATGCACATAGAATATAAATGATTTCAACTATTACTTATGGAAGTATTCTGACAAAAGGTAAAAGCTGTACTGTCAATCTAACAGAACAGCCACTTAACAGCAACAATTAAAAATAAAGAATTGCAGGTGCATTTGTGCATGTCTAGCAGCTTCTTGACAATCATTTACAAAAAAATGGTACAATATTAAATTGGATACTGGTGCTTTATAAAAACAACCACAATCATTTACATCTGCTGATGTTGTATTATCCCATAAACAAATGATTTTGCAGTAACCTCTTTACTTCTAAAAATTTTTTGAATTTAGCATGAAATTTAACGAAGTGACAAAAATTTGTAAATAATCTAATACACCTTTTGTCCCAATATTAAAAAGTGAATATCCTAATATTAACTGCCACTACAAAGACTCAGAAAAATTAATTTTAATAAATATGCAACAGTGCCTCAAAAATATCTTTGGCTCAAAATAGCCTACTTAGAGTTCACAAATAGCAGATCCATCATACATATAATTCCTCAGGGACAAGACTGTTTGAAGAACTTACCCAAAATTTCTTTCCACAGCAATCATATTTTTATCTGTCATAGAGAAGTCAAGCAAAGTGACATCTTTTATTGGCTAACTGAACCAATCACAATATGCAAGCATTTGAGGCAACTGAGGCCCCTTCTTCAGGCAGGTTGTAATCTTTGCATTACATTCATAATGGCTAACACAGTGTAACACCCTACTACTATCTGTCACAGACAATTACTTCTCCGGCATCTGTCTGCATCTGCATGCATTAGCCAAAGGAAAGGAAAGAAACACACAGAGACAAGAAAAGCAATTGTCCCAATTACTGACACGTAATGCAGCAGAATTATCATCTTAAAAAACCTTTGTGACCCACTAGAGCCTGAATATCACATCATTATGAATTTTGGAATCACTCCTGTCCATAGCCATAACATAAACCAAAGGGCAGTGTCCATACCTGGGTAACTCACCTGTGAAGAACTTTTGTCCTGAGTAAGGCAGGGGTATAAATAATGAAAGAAAAATTAGAATCACACCATCACACATTGTTTCTATACCCTATTGCTCTTCCACCCTCGAACCTAAAACCTTGGGCAAACTTTGACTAAACTAAAAAACTTATTTGAGGGAGCATAGTTATTTTGCTGTTTGTTTATGAAATTTTGTGTCTTTTACTGAGGATGAAGTTATGAACATCCTATTTAGACAATTAGAACAGAATATGAAAAGAAGAGCAGGTATATATCTAGAAACATCTGTTGCTTTGAGCTAGCCTAGCATCTGACAGTGTAAAGGAAAATGCCCCCATATTTATTTGTTGCTGTTTCATCATGGTGAAGTATAATAACCTAAAACATACTGTCAGTGTTACCAATTACAGGTTTCTTATACAGTAGAACACCTTTCTGACTTATTCTTATTAAGTTGCTCCTTGATGTTTTTTTTTTTTTTTTAAAGCCTGGTACAGTTATTTCAGTATCAGTCATATTTACCTTGTCAGTCACATGTACATGTAATCTTTCTTTACTCTTTCCA
Source organism: Erpetoichthys calabaricus (assembly GCF_900747795.2). NCBI lineage: Eukaryota > Metazoa > Chordata > Cladistia > Polypteriformes > Polypteridae > Erpetoichthys > Erpetoichthys calabaricus. The sequence goes on from NC_041397.2 coordinate 194,964,824, forward strand.
TTCCTGTTTGCACATATTGATCATTCCAAAAATGCATATATCTTGTGGATATTAACACATAAAAATATAAAGGCTAATTTTAATAAAAAAAGCACAGTTAAAACTAAAAAAATCGAAGAGTTTCAAAAACCAGAATAAAAATACCACAGAAGAGAATGTTCCCTCATAAATTGCTTGGGTAGGACAATAAAAGAGAAAATTTAATTAACTGTTCCAAAGCTGCATTGTTTTTTTTGGTTTTTTTTTGTTTTTAAATCTTGTCACGGTCTTCAGTTTTGCATAAATGGTTACAAAATGGTATACAGTAATTTGTTATGTAAATGATCTTCCCTATCATGCCTTAATCATGCTGACAAGCAGCTTTTTGATGGGCAAAAACTGTGATGTCATACAATAGTATATAAGCATTTCCAAAAATAATGCTTAAATCACATGCTTTTAGAAATCCGGTTTTTGAGACTTTTAAGCCTAAGTTCCTTACAGTATAATTTTCTTGACATGTGTAACTAATAGAAATGCTGCTTTGTTTTCACAGTGAACTTAGTGCTAAATCAAAGGAACTGACGTTGCAGATTTTGGACAATGATATTTCCAACAAGAGTAAGTTTATTTCTTAAACCTGAACTACATGGCCTGATATTAAGAGTTACTAACTATATGCTTAGTAAAACTTTTAAGAAACTATGTTGTATATTAGTACATTAGTACAAAAATAAAATGTGATTAACTGTTAAATAATTTGGTTCTCAACATATTACTGTTTGAAATATGACAAGTCATATTGTTATCATATTTCATGTTGGAAATTGAAGCTATTAAGTGGGAACTAAAAATTAATCTTTGTTTTGCCCATGCATTGCATTACAAATGCTATGAAGTGCTGATTTATTAAGCAAAATCACTACCTGAAAATGTGTGTAGTTTTATTTTTGCTCTTTAAATGTACCCTTTAATGAACAACTTAATAGAATTAAGCAGTAAGAATTATACAGTAACAGGTTACTTTCTGCATATGGTGAACCATTTGAAAATCTGCAGTGCATCTAAAATGTTTTTTCTGTTACAGTGTTAACATAATATAGAGGGTAGGTACAGAGTGCTGTGCAAACTAACCATATACTGTATGAAAATATAAAGCAGTCTGAAACATCTTTCTGATGCAAAAGTAACTTGAGTATTAGAAACCTGAAAGTGTCACACAGTTGCTCATAGTGAAGAAGAGTGAAGCCAAACTACTAGCATGGTGGAAGTCCAAGACAGAAAAAAGCTTCTGCATTCTTTGGAATGAAATAAATGTATTAGTGATTTAGGATAGAAGCATCATTTTCCTCTTTGAACATTCATAAAATTAGCAAAATAAACTGCCCAGTCAAGTAACCAACTATGTAATGTCTGGGTTGCCTGCAGCTGGCATCATTTCCTCTTCATCCTTGAACCAAGGATGAACTAGTGCAATAAGAGTGGTGAGAATCAAATAGCTCAGTGCATTTTATTCAACAAATGAATTTTCCATATCATGAAAAAGCAATGTATTCTTAATAAATTATCCTTGAGTAAAATCCAGCTCTCTTCTCTGTGGGTTAAAATCAGCAATAAATAAATAGCCTATAATAAGGGAAGATAACAACAGGAATAAACTCGGACAAATGCAAATTGTGGCTTCTCACTCTCCTCTGAGCCTTGGTGCCTCCAAGTCTTCTCAGTCCCAACCTACCCATCTGGTCTACTCAGCGAGAGCTCAGACACTGGTGAGTGTGGTCAAACTTTTAAAACTGGCTTGCACCCTAGCCACCTCAGCTGTTCACTGTTAGGCCTTCCCAACTGCTGGTCATCAAGCCTTCTGCCCATCATGTTGGCTTGCTGTCTGTCCTGCCCACAAAGTGTTCTGTCTGATTTTTTTTTTTTTGTTCTTGCTTTTTATTTCTTTTTACTTTTCCATCTAACCTACTCTGTTCCCCTTATACCTTGTGGACAGAGGTCTTCCACCTGACGACCCTCCAAGTGTCAGTGGAGAACAGATCACACCTGTATGTTAGAAGCAAACCACTCTCCTCCCCACTGAACACCCTAGTGCCGTTTAGCTATGCAGCAGAGTGTTCCTGCACCCATAAGCCTGAGCTGAGCCACAAATGCTATATGTTGTAGTTTTTTAAATGAACAGATTTTGTTTCAACATGCTGAGTCTCTTTATTATTTTGTTAAACACTAACACAAATGTATCAGATTTTAGGTTATTGTTTGTTTGTGTTAAGTTCCCTTTTATGATTGACTTCTATTCTGATGGAAGTCAAATGGATGTTGTTAAGTGTTTACAGGGTGGGGTTAGATCTGGTGGGATATTCCATGATGCGAGCTTAGTGAGAACACCTAACTTAAATCCACAAGTCAGTTTTTTTTTCAGCTGGTTTCAGCTCAACTAAAGAGGGTTAGTGCTTGTCATGCTTGGTAACTGAGGCAACTAAGTCATCAGTTAGCTTACTCTATGCCAGGCTAAAGATAAAGCTTAGCATACATATTGATAGTGAATTTTATCAGATATAGTTACAACGCTAAGAAATAAAACCTGACAAAATTCCCAGGGATTTTTTGAGCATAATAAAGTTTGTTGCTCTGTTTGCTTTACTATTGTTTAAATAAATCACATAATTTATTTTCAAGAAGGTAAAACATTATGAGCTAAACTTTCCATTGAAAACATCAAAAATTAATAATATGCAACATTTAAGTTATGTCTTTTATCACCCTCATATTGAGAAGGTTTTTAGGATATCTAATGTTGCTGTGTTCTTGGTTACACTATCTTTTAAATTAATCTGATACTTTCGCTACGAAATCTGAAAACCGTAAAAGCTATAAATCCTTTGAAAATGGCAATAATTAGTACTATATTACATTTAAAGGAATACTCCACCCTGAAATGGTTTTTTTTTTACAAGGGGGCTCCACCCCATGCTCGCTTCGCTCGCCTACCCCCGGCGTTTTGAACCCACGGCCGCTGGGCAGCCACGTGTGAGGATGATGCACGTTTAATACGGAGCGTTCGCCCGTGTCACTCTGGGGCCCCCCACTGTTAAAACGCAGCTCCGTTCGTACTATTATGTGGTGCATTGTGGACTACTGCGGACCCCGTAGTGTTTCCCGTTTCAGTTTGTATCTCGGTCAGTCGAGCTTTTTTTTTTTTTTTTTTTTTTTTTTTTTTTTGAAGCTTTTGAATTCCGGTCTTCATTATCTGTAACCTGTTGTCCATGTGTTTGGCCCCGTCGTTTAACCTGTCTATGACGTTTTACTTTGCTTTCCAGTCTGTCTTTCATTTCTGATCTTGCTTTATTGTGCTTTTGTTTTAATGACACTTGGTCCGTGGTGAATATATTTTCTATTTTTCGACTAATAATTTTCATTTGTTTGCGATACTGTGATGTTTATCGTACTGTTAATAATGCATCACTGTAATGTGATTCACGTATGCTGTATAGTTTGGACGTGTGAAGATGACGTATGTTTAATACGGAGCGTCCGCCCGTGTCACTCTGGGTCTCCCCACTGTTACTACGAAGCTCTTTCTGAACTATTATGCGGTGTATTGTGGAGCACTGCGGACTGTGTAGTGTTTCCCGTTTCACTTCGAATCTCGTTTAGTCGAGCTCTTTCTTTTTGGAGCAGTGCCTGCCTGGTCTGCGGCATTTCAGACGCACGCGGTTTCAGACGCGTGTCCGTACCATCTCGGGTTTGATGTATGAACCTTTGTGGACTCCGTAGTGTGTCACGTGTCACTCTGGGGCGGGGCGTTGACTCCTCTTGTTTTACTATGTCTCCTCCTGCGCTTTCATCACGCATTAGTGGCACTCACAATATGGCGGCGACGCGTGCGCCTTCCATATTATGTCGGTTTTTACCATGCTGTGTAGGCGCGTTTGCCTTTTGTACTTTACCGCGCCTTCTGACACACGATGTAGGCGCCTGCACCTTCCGGGTCCGCCCCCGCTGTGTGGTGTGGACGTTTAAGTGTCGTTGTTTCTGCCTTTATATTCTGTATCTCGGTATGGATGTGTTTCGTGCCTTGGTTTTTTTGAAGCTGTTGCATTCCAGTTTTCATCATCTGTAACCCGCTCTCCATGTGTTCGTCCCCGTTTTTTAACCCCTTTATAAAGTTTGACTTTGTTTCCTAGTCTGTGTTTTATTTCTGACCTCGCTTTATCCTGCTTGTGGCATGTCAGACGGTTCGTAGTCTTTCTCGTTTTACTCTGGGTAGGGGGGCTTTGTTCTGTAACTTGCTGTGCATGTGTTTGTCCCTGTTGTTTAAGCTCTTTATGACATTTTACTTTGTTTCCTACTCTGACGGTTCGTAGTCTCTCCCGTTTTGCTCTTGGGGGTCTGGGGGGGGCTTGTTTCCTACTCTGTGTTTTATTTCTGATCTCGCTTTATCCTGCTTGCGGCATGTCAGACGGTTCGTAGTCTTTCTCGTTTTACTCTGGGTAGGGGGGCTTTGTTCTGTAACCTGCTCTGCATGTGTTTGTCCCTGTTGTTTAACCTCTTTATTACGTTTTACTTTGTTTCCTACTCTGACGGTTCGTAGTCTCTCCCGTTTTGCTCTGGGGGGGGGGGGGGGGGCTTTGTGTGGCACCTGCGTACGTGCCTAGTCTCTCCCGTTTCACTCTGGGGGGGGGGGGGGGCTTTGTGTGGCACTTGCGCAGTATGTCTTTTGCGTCCACGGGCATGTCCCTGCGTCCATATCCGGTTTACCATTCTCGTTTATTAATATGGATAATATGGATATGTCATTTGTGCCATGTAGTTTGTAATGGTGGCTGAGAGTGTTTTTGTGGAGAAAGCACATGGCAAAGTGTCTGATAGAACTCAAACCAATAGTGACCAGCCATGAGTAACAGCAAATGATGTGTAAAACATTCATGAAAAAATTCTCACATTACTCATGTCGCACGATCCACATATTCCTTAGCCAGGTGTGTGCTCAAAATTTGCAAAACACATGCATTTTTTGCTGAAATGTATTATTAATAATATCCTGGAAAAATAATCATACAACATAAACAGGAAAGGTGTATTCCAATAATACTGTGTGCTGCGACAGAGACCTGTCTTCAATTGAAAAATGCCTATTGCTTTCAAAAATAGGATGTCTTTTACAAAGTTTGGGAACCTTTTTTTGAGGCACTGATCTCCCTGATCTAACTGGGCCTGTATCTGATATTTGCAGTGTCTCTCCATGATTCTTTTTTCTTTACTGTCTGATTTATTTTGTGCCAAGATTTGTTTTTTAACACAATTTTTGTTTTTGTCTCCATTTATTTTTTGGTGATTTTATAAAAGAAACCTCACATTAAAAAGGTTTGTGTTTGTTTTAGGCTCTTTAGTTGGTCAAGCTTCAGTGCCTTTTGATTTGTTCAAGAAACATCCTAATGGGAAACAGACCTTTGCACTTAAAAATAATGACCAGCTGGCTGGATCAGTCTCTGCTGAGGTATGAATTTTCAGCTTATAAATAATCTATGATTTTGTATGTGTGTGCTAGAGAGAGCCGACACTACTGAAGATACAATTTCAGATTTTGTGACGATAATCATAACATCTGTGGGCAGTACAGACCAAAGTTTAGGACAAACAGATATGCTTCACACCCTGCCATCAGTACTAGTGTGAAAAAAAGGCGAATCAGAGCACTGCTAGGATTTATGTATGTATGTATGTATGTATGTATGTATGTATGTTAATATATTCTTGCAGTAGTCACTATTGTGGCCATTTCTACAGTATAATAATAAAGTACATAAAATTAAATAATGTCTACAAAAGCCTCTACTAATGTACATATAGCATCCAAAATCATTAACCTAAGTTTGGATATATTTGAATATTTACTTGATTCTTCAAACCTTATTTTGTGGCTAATTTGACAGCCTTAGTACTTGGTTAATTACATAGTACTTCGTATACATCTGATTAAGAGCACTATAAATAGATATATTTAAATATAATTGTTGACTGCCACAGGCACCAGAGCATTAACAAAGGCGAATTGATTGTAATATGATAGGATATGTCATTTGTTTTGCTTAAGCTGATTTGTGAGGACAAGATGTGTTCATATAGGCAAATCTGAAATTATATACATTTGTGAGAAAAGCCAAAATATTGAGTTTTTTAATTGTTTCAAGATAATATTGGGTATTTCTGCTTATGTTAGCAAATTTGGCTATGTGCATGGGTCTTCCCTTTGCTGGACTGAGTGTCCCTTCCATGGCTGGTTCCTGTGGTAAGCTTAATGCTGCTGGGTAGTAGGGAATCCATTCTGGGATTCCCGGACGTTTCCCATTTCCGCATTCCCGAGAATTAAACTGCTGGAATTCCTGGCTGAACGGGAACGGCCAAGTTCGCATATATAGCATGTAAAAGTGTAAAAATCGATCAAGAAATAACAGTTATAGTTGAAAATAATTAAGGTGGCGCCATTGCCGCAGCTTGCACTTCATCAGACAACAGCTTTGAACAGCAACTTGAAATTGCAATGCATCAGTCTGTTGCATCCGCATTATCTGTGCCAAGAAACTTGCCATCACAGAATGATGACAAGAAACTGGATGCATCAGTAAAAGCTGAAACGGCGGTGTTTCAGAGCAACGGCAAGCGCGGGGATTGTTTAGAACAAGTGTATCAGTATCTGATGACTGTGCCACCTACTTCAAAGGAGTGCTTTCTCAGCAGCTGGCGTACTCTGCACGAAGGTGCGCTCTTGCCTGGATGACCGCACGCTTGACACGTTGTGCTTCCTACGCTCTTATTACCACAACTAACTAGATACATGTACTTATATGACAGCATGAACTGCTTGTAGTTAAGGATAGTCTTTTATTGGTGTCAACATATTGCAGTAGTTTTATTAAAAAAAAAGTGTTGCTCGCTCAAAAACCATTCACATGTGAGATGCCCGTGCACTGTGTCATTCCCTGGAATGGATTCCCTACTGAGTAGGTTCCAGCTTGCATGACTGTGAATTAGACAAAATAGGTAAAGGTAGTGGAAGAATTAAATTTTATTTATTTTTTAAATTTATTTTTAATCAGTTAACGTAAAATACATTTTCTTATAAGAACACAATATCAAAAATGTTTTTACCTAGTATATCTAGCTTTTATATCATATTGTTAATGTATTATTATTTTTTTTTTAAATCTCATTTGCATTTATGCTTTCAGTGTTCAGTGGCCTGTTTATCTGATCTTTGAAAATTAGGTTTTCAAAGAAGCCCTTAGGATTTATAGAGTTTATGTCATATTTGACAATGTTACAAAGTAATCTTTATATTTAAAACTGAAGCCACAGTTATGTTTCTTACATCTCGTCTCGTTTAATCTCAATATCTGAAACCACTTCTCACTTTGTTTATTGTGGTGGCATTAGGCAAAGCAGGTCATGCCCAAAGTACCTCAGCTGGCTTCTCTCAATCCGGAGGAGCACTGATTCTCCCGAATTGCTAACCTTCTCAACATAACAAGGACTGTTAGTTCAGCGGCCCTTGTAAGAAAGCTCATTTCTGTTGCTTGTACTTGCGATCTCATTTTCGCAGTCATTACCCACAGCTCATGACAGTAGGTAAGGACAGATATGTATATCGACTATAATGTTTTGCCTTTTAGACTCCGCTTGTGCTTCACTGCCATGGACTGGTACAGTGTCTACAAAACTGTTGTTGCCACTCCAGTCCACTTATCCATCTTGCGTTCCCTTCTTCCAACACTTATGAACAGGATCCTGAGATACTTGAAATCTTCCATTAAGAACAATTTCCCCCCACCTCACCTGGGGCCTCATGTGTAACTGGTGCATACGTTACTACACTTACGTCAAGATGTATAAAAACTACACCTGACATAACGCCACTCACATTTTCATGGTAGCCTCAGACCATGCATATGCACATTTCTGCTTGGTTTTGTAAATGGGCTACACCCAGCGTCAAAGCAGTGCTACAGTCTCTGTGTGGTTTCCCTTTCTTTTTTTGATTCGCATCTATGACGTGGATGTTATCAAATATCCAGAAATTCATTGCATATTGTTTACAAATTTAAAACACTTGATTGTAATGAATCTGTAACAATATAGTGGTGCATGGAATGGCCAAACAATTCCAACTATCATGGTTGCTTCAGTGTTGTTAGAAGGCATCGCAAAGAAGAATGGAAGAATTAAAAGAGAGCATGTATTTAGAGATGATATTGATTTCTTGTACCATGATGATGACTGGCTTCTAAGTTGATTTAGATTTCCAAGAGCTATTCTCTTAGGGCCGTGTGCTGAACTGGGGCCGGAATTTCAAAAGCAAGACATTAAGGAAATGCGTTATACCTTCTCCTTGGCAAGTTCTGTCCACCATCAGATTTTTAGCCTCAGGATCTTATCCTTATACAAGGAGGCTCTTGCAAAACTGCAGGGTCTACAGAAGTGCCCAGTTTATGAATTCTGACCACAGACTTGTTGTTGCTACTCTTAGGCTCCAGCTTAGGTCCAGTAGGTTACCACCTACTAGGAAAATGAGCCTGGACTTGGCCAGACTCCAAGACCGGGTTGTTTCTAATGAGTTTGCACGCAGTTTGTGTGAGGAACTTGCAGATCTGGGTACAACTGCCGATCGTAATGTGATGTGGGAGACCTTCCGTGACAAGACCCTGAAGATTGCTGAGGGTTGTGTTGGTGTTACTGGTGTTCCCAGAAGGAGGTGTTTCATCTCGCAGGGCACCCTGAATATCATTGAGAGGAGTCGCAGCGCACGGCTCAATGGCAACTCTGGTCTGTACCGGGAACTGAGAGGGACGGCTGCGAGGGCGTTTGTTAGAGGAATCTGTGAGCAAGTGATACACCATCTGTGGTCTAGCGACCCACATCCTGCTTACAGAGGAATTGAAGCATTACGCACATTTGAATCTGTTCCTCGGAGAGTTGCAGTCAGGGCAGCTGTTGGAACGGTCCTTACGGATGACACTGCAGTTGTGATCTGCTGGGCTGGCTACTTTGAGCAGTTGTTCAAAGCTGATCCTCCGGCTAGGACGTTGGATATCTCTTGGTCCACGGTTCTTGAGGCTGATCCTCCAATTAGCTGTGAACCACCCAATCTCACTGAGATTGTACAGGTGGTGAACCAGCTGAAGGGGGGAAAGGCTGCAGGGATCTGTGGTATCCGGGGTGAACTTCTCCAGGCTGGTGGTAAGGCTGTCCTCCTGGCATTGCAAGCAATCCTTGCTTCCATTTGGGAGACTGGCATCATCCCAACTGACTGGAAAACTGGACTTGTCATCCCTATCTGGAAAGGGAAGGGTGATCGCCTGGATTGCAGCAACTACAGGGAGATAACACTGCTCTCTGTGCCGGGTAAGGTCTTTGCTAGGGTCGTCCTCAATAGGATCCGTGATCACTTTCTCACCTACCAGCGACCAGAACAGTCTAGTTTTACGCCTAAGAAGTCTACTGTCCTGGCACTGAGGGTTCTCATGGAGCGCAAACGCGAATATCGGCAAAGTTTCTTTGCAGCCTTTGTCGATTTTCGCAGTGTTCGACTCAGTTGATCGAGCTGCCCTGTGGGACATCCTGAGGATTCGCGGGATCCCCTCAAGGTTGTTGGATATCATGGCCAGCCTGTATACTGGTACTGTAAGTGCTGTTCAGAGTGGAGGCAGGACCTCTGTGTTTTTCCCAGATGATTCTGGGGTTTGTCAGGGGTGTGTTCTTGCTCCTACTCTGTTCAATGCTTGTATGGACTGGGTGTTGGGCAAGGTCGTGGGGTCCAGCGGCTGTGAGGCATCTATTGGTGAAGAAAGGTTCACGGATCTTGACTTTGCTGATGATGCTGTGATCTTCGCGGAGTCAATGGAGGCTCTGATCGGGGCGCTCGAGAGACTGAGCGAGGAGTCTGAGTGTCTGGGATTGCGAGTGTCCTGGATAAAAACCAAGATCTAGGCCTTTAATGACCTCTTGGGCACAGCCATCAGCAGTCTGTCTGTTTGCCGAGAGAGTGTTGACCTTGTTGAGAGGTTTACTTACCTGGGCAGTGACATTCATGTCTCTGGTGACTCTTCCTATGAAGTCAGTAAACGGATTGAGAAAGCATGGGGGTTCATGAGGCCGCTGAAAAGGGGTGTGTGGCATTCCCAATATCTATGCAAAAGGATGAAGGTCCAAGTCTTTAGTGTCTATCCAGTGACCTGAGACGAAGACTGGACTCCTTCGGTATTGTGTCTCTCTGGAAAATCCTTGGGTACTGTTGGTTTGACTTTGTGTCGAATGAGTGGTTGCTCATGGAGTCCCGAGTGAGGCACATTACCTGCATTGTGAGGGAGCATCAGTTACGGCACTACGGCCATGTGGCGGGTTTCCCTGAGGGTGATCCAGCTCTTAAGATCCTCATTGTTGGAGACTCGAATGGCTGGACCAGACCAAGGGGTCGCCCACGTAACTCCTGGCTGCGGCAGATAGAGAGTAATTTCCGGAGGGTGGGACTGGACAGTGTGTCTGCCTAGGGGGTTGCAAACCGAGATCCCGAGTTGTTTTGTTGTGTAGTGGGTGCGAACCATAACCCCTATGTAATCTTAAAGAAGAAACTGAAGATCAGTGATTTAGCTTAGACAGGGAGTGCCTTTTCTTGTACTGTTTTGTTTTTTTTTGTTTTTTTTTTTACAGCATTTAGTATTTTTTAAGTGTGATTAAGGTGGCAGAGACCTTTAATTGCTAATTACTAAATTGTCCATTCAGGTGATTGTAAGATGACAGTAGCAATGATTTTCTTTCTGCATGGATTTTTAAGATGAAAATTTGCCTTTTGTCTTTGAACTGGAACCTATTTTTTGATAGGACAGGATACATGCTCACCTAGCAAGCCATTCACTCTAAGATCAGTCTGTTAAGTATGGGTAGGACAAACACACAGTCACTTTCTGAATCTTTAGCACTACCCATCTTCTTAGAAGAGGTCTTTCCTTCTCCACAGAGAAAACATTTTAAATGTTTTTGTCTTTTTTGTTTGTTTGTTTGGAGACTTAAGCCAAATGCAAGACGTTTCACCATGGTTATGCAAGTTTGCATTTTAGAATTACTTATCAATGGGTGTTTGTATCATGTGGTAATTTGAAGTTCCTGTTTTTTCCAAATTGTATCCTTTGGAGGCACTATTGTTCAATGATGAACGAGTGACTATGCCAATGAGGACACTTGTTGCATTCAAAAGTTGTGTCATTTGGCTGGTGTTAAAGATTTGGAGAATTAAAAAACAACTTTTATTCTCTGCACTCATTTAAATAGTGAACTCACTATTTATAATTCAACTTTTAAATATATATAATATAAATAATATACTTGGGATGTTAACGACGTAAGTTACCAGTTAAAGCTGAACAATCTTGTTAATTGTACAGTTAATTTAAATTTGTGTTGGGACATATAAAATTGTCTTGCTGTACTATGAGGACTGATTGTTCATTTCTGTTCACACATTAGGACAGTATTAAATCTCCACGCAAGATCATTTTACATTCAGAACTATAATAGATGGCACTCTTGCCAGGAACATTTTGAATAAAAGGGTGATAAAGTTTACAGCAAATTTTGTACTCCTGTAATGAAACACAGTACAAAAGAAACTTATCTACTCTGCACTGCTCCATAACCGACATGAAAGGTTAGACAGCAAAAATCTACTATATAAACGGTGCTGGTAAGGTAAAACCTTGTACACAGTCAAGTCAGTTAGTTGGAGGAAGTTGCACAGGAGGAGTGTTTAGAACAAGACATGTTACACTTTGATGTGATTGATGGCAAAGACTTTTGGCAGCTAATTGATTATCTAAAACCATTTTACAAAGACGATGCAAGATCGGAAAACCCAGTTAGTTACGGTCTATAAGCTTGCACTTGCATCAGTTTTTTGAATTGTTCTAAGAGTTGTATCACAACATACAATTATAAATTATTATACCATAAATGAACAAGGAGGGATGAAATTAATGGGTACTCTAAACACAGATTGGTTTTGGAAGACGAACACTGACAGCCTTGATGTGAAACTAGTCAAAGTAGTTTCATGTGTTCATGGTAATGCATTTAACATTGTAGCCACTAAATCTGCCACCCCTCCTGAACCAGTAACCTGCTTTGCTCATACAGTCCTAGTCACAAGCCATGATGGATTTAATATTGCCTATATTGCCCGATATGACGAAATGTTCTTTCACAGCAGATACTTGTTCCCCTAGATCAGGGGAGTCAAACTCCAGTCCTGGCGGGCCACAGTGGCTGCAGGTTTTCATTCTAACCATATTCTTCATTAGTGAGCCATTTTTGCTGCTAATCAACTTCTTTTGCCTTAGTTTTAATTCACTTGACTCAGGCCCTTTAGTTGTCTCTTTTTCCTTAATGAGCAGCCAAACAATAATGAGACACAAAACAAGCCGCCACATCACAAGCTTATCTGTGCCCATCACACAATATCTGAAAATAAAGAAAGGTGAAGGTCTCGGTAAGGTTGATCTCACAGGTCACCAAAACATTTTAACAGTGTTCTTAGAAAAAACAGAAAAATCAACAGTTTTGGAAATGTCTGCTGTGGGAGAATGAGAGCAGCAACAAGCCGTGGAATTAAAGAATGGGTTTAATTAACAGCTAGACTCAGCTTCTCATTATGGAACTGGTTTGAGTAAAATTGGTTGGAGTCTGAAGACCCAATTTAGCTGGTCATCTGTTGGCTCATTTCACGTCTTGTTTTTGTCTGACTGTCATTTCATGAAGAAAATAATCAATTCAGAGGAATGAATCCTTAAAAACAGGGCTGTTAAAATGAAGGGAAAAGAAGTTGATTAGCAGTGAAATCTCGTCACTGATTAGGAAAAGGGTTAGAATGAAAACCTGCGCCCACTGCAGCCCTCCAGGCCTGGAGTTTGACACCGCTGCCCTAGATGAACCATCCTGCCAATTTTCAGCTTTTTATCTAAACAGGAAATAGTGTTTTTGTTGATGAATAAGTGAGTGACTTTGCATTATATACAGTATGTAGTAGTGCTGGGCGGTATACCGGTTCATACCAAAAACCGTTTATTTTTGTTATATGGATTTTTCTTATACCAGAACACCAGTTTAAATAGCCTAAACAACGTTTGGAACGTGGCGCAGCGGGAAACTGTTTAAAGGGGGACCTTTTTCACTGCTGCACCACTAAACAGGCATGCAACGGAGTACATGCATTAGTGGAAGTATTGAGCGGTGAAAATGGACAGCGAACATTCCTAAACGGAAGCTGTAGCAGATGATAAAGTTGAACAAGATGACACAGAAGACCTTTTGACGAAAAAAGGTGCCGTGTCTATTGTCTGAAGATACTTTGGTTTTTAAAGTTCAGATGTGGACCATTATGTTCAAATGTGTGAATACTGTTTCTATACTACTTGGTAATACTGCAAGTCAAGTTGTACTTGTTTTATTTTTTTTTTCAATACTGTGTAATGTATCTGGTTACTGTGTAATAGTGTGACGATGCCGGTCCCCTACAGACTCCCTTTTCCCACATGGGAGTCTGTTGAACCAACACTGTCGATAGTGATGACCGAGGTGAGCTGAGAAATCTCATTGAAGCCAGGGGATGGTGGAAAGTGCTCAAGTGTTTTTGTGAAAAAACAGTCAAAAGTGTCCATTGTGTAGTGTTCAGAAAAATACAGTACCCAAATAAATAGCAAAACCATAAAACCAGTGAAACGTGGAGATAAAATCCATAATAAATAAATCTGTTAAAATAGAGGTTGAAATGCAGTCTCTCTCCTCGTCCAATCGCAGCACACCACTTTCTGTCTCCATGGCTCACCCTTCACTGGCGTTGCTGCCAGAGCCTTTGCAGCACGAACTGCTTTCTGCCAACACACCACTGCGCAGCCAGACCGTCCGAGGTTGGCACACCTACCATCTTCCTTTGCACTCACTCAGTCGCTCCTCAGATCCATTGGGAGGTCTTACATTTCGCTTGCCCCACTCTACACACTTAGTCAATGGGGTGAACCAGCCCCTTTAGATTGCATCAGCCTGCGATCCCTCACGGAGCCTCAGCTCGTGCTGCCTTCACCTTCCTGGTGTCTGGATCGTCTCCCATGACTGCCTTTTCCCTTCTTTAACCTCCTTGTGTTCTATCTTTTCTTTTTTTTTCCTTTCCCCTATCCTGCTGGCCCATAAATATACGTCTCCGTGGGTGCAGCGCCTTATTCACACGCCGCAGTAAGCCGATCAAGCAATTGAGAACAATCGGGTCGACTCGCCCCAATCACCTCATCAACTCCCCACGGTCATGCAGTCGCGCCCACGGAGATGGACACGGCGAACTGGATTTTTTTTTTTTTTTTTGAAGCTGCGGACCCACTATACCACAAAGAGTATTATAAATGCAAGTTGCAGTTTTATTATTTATGTATATGGTTTAGTTTGAAGCAAGGTCCATGTTAATGCAATTTGCCTTAATGATGGTTCAGTTGGTAAAGATGTCATCACCAAGTTGCACTTATTTTATTTTATTTTGGTGAATACTGTGTAATGTACCTGGGCTTGAAGTTTTGAAGTAATAGTGCTAGTACTGGAAGTTGCACTATTATTTATTTTATTGTTATTATTTGTTTAAATATTGTGCAGTTTAATGATGGTAAAATTGTTTAAAAAGTCACTTTAATGTGTCAGTGGACAGAGATTGTTAACATTAACAGAAGTCTAGTTGGTTTTCAAAAAATCTTTACTATTTATTCCTTTCCTAAGACATTTTCAGTGCAATACAACATTTGACAAGCACCTCTGGATATTTTACTAAGTCTAAATGCTTCTTTGGATGGTTGACAATATGTTGTCAAATTTTTTAAGTTATTTGCAAAATTTGTTCAATAAAAAGGTTCTGTATTTTGACTGCAACTGTCATGCAATGTGATTCCTTCTCTTCATTAGTGCCCCCCTTCTTGAAAACTATCACTTTATGGGGCCATGCAAACCTGTATTAATACTTGTGTGCACATTAAAATGTTTTTTTGTACAATGTACAATTCTCATGACAGTGGAATAGGTTATTCTTAGTTATTACTTAGCAGTAATTGCAGTGAAAAGTGTGGTTAACTCATGCATGGGAAAAAAATACAGTTGAATACCGTGAAACCGGTACAATTTTGAAAAATACCGTGATATAGCATTTTGGTCATGCCGCCCAGCACTAGTATATAGATGTGCTTTTTCACTAAGTTTGTCACATTTTTGGGGTTGCTCTCATGAACATTAGTTTGCCATTGAAAACCAAAAGAAAGACACAAATTTAGCATTTGCAGATTTGTATTCATTAATGAATTATACTGCTTTGGCAGTTCTGCTAACTGCATATGTGTTGTGAGACATGCCCGGACACCACCAGTCTGGGACCACATCTTTATACAAAAATGCACGTTTATTCACAGTTCTCCAATAAACACAACACTGTCCCGCACAGCACACTGTGCTCCTCGCACCAATCACCTTAAACTTGGGCCTCTCTCTCACTGTCCGTGGGCCGCCTTTCCTCTCTCCACGGGAGCTTCGTCCTGCTCCCACTCCTGACTTCAGCTCCCCGTTTGTAGTGAGGCGGCCCCTTTTATAGTGACCCAGATGGGCTCCAGGTGCTCTGTCTGACGACACTTCCTGGTGTGGCGGAAGTGTCAGGAGAGCACCCGGAAGGACTCCGGGTGTCCCTGGAAGGATCCTCGTCCATGTTCCCGGGTGTGGCGGAAGTAGATGGTTCCCGGGCTCTCTGAGGCTCGGGCGCCCCCTGGCAGTGACCAGAGGCCCCAACGGGCTTGAGTCTCCTTGCTCCTCACCCGTGGTCCTCTCCAGCTCTAGGGCGGTTGCCCCCTCGTGGCCCGGAGGACAAATACGCCACCTCCCGGTCCTTCCAGGCGTCCCGGCCGGGTCTGTCCCCCAGCCTCCTGCTACAGTGTCTATATGACTAGACTTATTAACACAGTACATGCCTAGACTATTAAGACAGTACATGCCATATTATTAGTGAGGTGTGTCTTGGTCTTTGAGGCATTGAAACTCTAATTAAATTTTATTTTGACATTAACAAATAGAGCAGCTCATTTCATCACTGATGTTAATAAGCCATATAGAAGCTTGGTTTAAAACTTGTTTCAATTTTTATAAATCATAATCTGAGATTGAATGCGATGCCTTCATTTCTTTATCAGAACTGTTTGACATAGTATTAAAAAAGTGATTAATCATGCTATCATGTAATCTTCTGTTTGAAATTTGTGTGACTACAAGTTAAATTATTACATATTCATAACGGGATAAAAGTGGCAATAACAAAAGCTTTTGTGTGTTTTTACCTTTTTTTTCTTTTATAAATAATACCATTCCCACAGTCACACGCAGAGCATTTACAGACTTGACTTTTTTGACTCTTGACTCTTTTCTGGTATTTGTTAATATGGTGCTATTGCATCACCGCTGTGAATTGTTTTCATTTTTACTTGTGTTTTTCCCACATGATTGTGCTTTTTGTCTAATTGTAGTCATGCCTGAGTGCAATATCAACACTTACTTAGTACTTCAAACACTGTAAAAAAGCTAGTACCATTATGTTTTGGTATCAACTTGTTAATACAATATTGATTATTTTGACAGACCTACACAATCAAATTGTGGTGAGTCATATATCAGGACAAGGGCTAAAAAAACACATCTAAAGCTTTGAGTGTTCTCAAGAGCCAAGTGTCCTTAATAATTTTGAAATGGAAGAAGTCTGGAGCCACTAGGACTCTTCCTAGCATTGGCTATCCAGACAAACCAAGTAACTGGGGAAGAAGGGCCTAGGTCTGGGAGGTGACATAGAACCATTTTGTCACTGTAACAGTGCTTCAGAGGTCTCTGCTGAGATGACAGAACCTGTCTGGAGGATGACCATCTCAGCAGTACTCCATCAATCTAGTGTTTATAGTAGAGTGATTAGATGAAAGCCACTCTTGAGTAAACATTAAGTAAGCCTGCTTGGCATTTGCTATACAGCATTTAAGGGACTTGGAGAGCATGAGGAAAAAGAGCTTATGATCTGATGAGACAAAAATTGAAATCTTTGGGCAGAACACCAAGCTCTATGTCCTTTGAAGAGAAGGCACTGCTCATCACCTGTCTAATACTATTCCTGAAGGATGGTAGTGACAGCATCAAGGTGTTTCTCAGCACCAGGGACAGTGAGATTGGACAGAATCAGTGGAATGATGAATGCAACCAAACATAGAGGTTGTTGAAGGGAAACCTGCTCCAGAGTGCATGCAACCTCAGACTGGACTAGAGGTTCACTTTTTAGCATATCAATAATGTGAACCATATGGCCAAGATGACATTGGAGTAATTTTTGGACAACTCTCTAACTATTATTGAGTGTCCCAGGCAAAGCCCAGATAGAACATTTGTGGAGAGACCTGAACACAGCAGTTTACTGATGCTTCCCATAAAATTCCAACAGAGCTGGAAAGGGTCTGCCAGGAAGAATAGAATAAACTCAAGTATATGTGGGCAAATTAAGTAGAGCCTTACAAAAGAAGATTCACAACTCTAATTGCTCCCAAGGAGGAGGCTTCCACAAAGTACTGAACTAAGAAAGTTCAGTTTTTGATTTTTAATAAATTTGCAAACCTTTATGAAATTTTTTTTTCATTTTGTCATTATATGTTATTATATGTAGATTGATGGGCAAAAATGGCAAAGTTATCCATTTAAAATTAAATGTACAACACAATAAAATGTGCACAAAGTGAAGAGGTCTGATTACTTTCTGAATCCACTGTCTAATTTTTGTAAAGACGAAATAGCTACTTTATTATTCTTTGTTAATATGTGTAATATAATGTATAGTTAAATTGCAGTTAAGGATACTATTTTTATTTTTGTCAAGGACTCAAATATAAAAATGTGATGATATGATGCTAGGGTTGTAAGCTTAAGAACAACAGACATATTTGCCTAGTTATTAACACCGATACAAAGTGGAATCGTTAGCTAATTTTTTTTTTTATAAAATAAGTCTATGCTTTCAAATCTTAATAGGGTTAAAAATAGCATTTGATGAAATACAGATGAAGAAAATAATTCATCTTTGGACTTTTTGTCTTTGAGATTACCATTTTTTCCTAGTAGTTGCCTGCTCACAATAAGACTTGGTTGGAGAAAGGTGGCCATTTAAACCCTGCATCTTATGCTGAGCCATCCTGATTTTGGCAGGCTGAATTTGATTTCTGAAGAGTAATCACATTGCATAGCAAAGTAGGTTTTGCTTTTCCTCCACCTGTTAAAAATATTCATATTTCATTTGCATTAAAGCAAATAACATTTTTCACAGATTAAACACTGCAATTTCCTACTCAACTATGCTCATTATAGGGAGCCGACTTCACTCAAGCCACTTGCACTTTTCAGTCCTTGTGCTGCAGCAGGTTGTGTTTGATCACCTACACTGAATGATTACAAACAGCAGGTTTTAAGTAGCAAGCCAGCATGGATGGAGACAGTCCATAATTTTTACCATTTAACTTGGCGTGCAGATACTGGGAAGATACAACACAGTGTAATCTATCTGCTGGAACTATATCAAGGTTTTGTTTATTTTTTGCCTTTTTAATACTCTTAAAGTTTAAAATAATATTTTTCCTCCACCTTTGCAGTTTTAAAATATGATTAGAAAGTACAGAGCATGTAAAAAAACAAGTTGGGTTTAAAGGCTGAGTGCAATATACTGCTTATTTTCCTTATATCAGTGAATAGCTTGGTAAAAATCTGTCATAACATTTATCTATTCTTGCACAGTTCTCCTATTTAGATTCCAGTGAGCTGAGGTCATGGCCTCTACCAACACCAGTCCCTGCTAAGAAAGTAGAAATGGACCGAACGGTCATGCCCTGTGGAACTGTAGTGACTACAGTTACTGCTGTAAAAACAAAACCTGGGCGATCACCTTCTAGTCTTAGTTCAGGTAAGGTGGGCTGGAAAATACATTAATTATTTTAGATCAAAAAAGGTCATTTTCTGTGAAGTGTAGTTATTTTAGACGATTTTTCATATGTTCTGTGAAAATAACTTTAAGAATGTATGTTTTTTTGTTTTTTGAGCCATATGATGGTATCAGAACCAACATTTTATACAAGTATTGATTGATAATCACCCTCTTTTTTAATATATGTGTAATTTGCAGATGCCTGTATGTGATGTGCAAATCATGAATATTCCTATAGAAGTCTATGGGATGCTTTGATGGCAACAGAGTTTATTGTATTAATGTAAATGAAACAAAAATGTCTGTTTTAATGTTGCCTTTTATTTTTTGCTTGAAAATGAAAATAGTCATCAATCTAGTCATCAAAATTTAAATTAATCAGTAGCAAAGGGTCTAATAAGAGATTTATTATTTTCGTTTTTACTTCAGATTCTCCTATGAAAGCTTCTTTCAAAGCTAAAGTTTCAGAAAGATCTGTCTCACAGCAGAGCTCACCATCAGGAGCTACAGTTAGTAAAGCCCTTTCTTCTTCTGACACAGGTAAATGGTCAGCAGTAAACATTCTGCATTATTTATTCTTTGAGCTACACAGCACAACGCTCAGTGTGTGCTCTCTCTCTCTCTCTCTCTCTCTCTCCCTCTCTCCCCCCCCCCCCCCCCTCCTCATCAGCTTTCAGTCTTGCATTGTACCAGCTACCAATCAGTCACTAAAATAATTTTCTCTCTGTGTTGCTTCTTACTACATCTCCTTCTTCTTTGTCTAGCAATTTTTCTATTTTTTTTTTTACTCACCGCTTTAATGCTGCCTACAGTGAGCTACAATTATTGAAGTAAATTAAATGTTTTGTATTACTATTATAAGAGACTAAACAAAGTGTTTTTACTTTTATTTTTAACCGTACACTGTGTACAATGAATCACTGCTCAACTTTTGCCAAATTGTATTTGCATACAGTTTTCTTTAATGGCTTAATAACAGATCCTTTTTCAGTTTATTCAGTTTGAACAGATGTTTGCATAGACATTCCTGGAGGCTAAACTTTTTCCAAATTGTTGTATGCAGCTTTCTTTAATTCTCAATGTTTAATCTTTCTTCAATTTGTTCAGTTAGAACAGGGGTCTGCAAAGTTAATATTGGAGGGTGGTAGAGGCTGCAAACATTTGTTCTAAACCAGTTTCTTAATGAGAAGTCAATTATTGCTGTTGAAACACTTATTTCTCAAATAAAATTGTTTTGTTCATTTTAGATTTCCAACTTATTTCCCTCCCCTAATTGCATATTTATGTGTTAAACAGCTGCATTAATTACATTTGCTCCTTGTTAGCAATAAGATCAAATTACAAACCAGCAGTTGTCCATCTAACTTGTTTCCATTTATGCGTGTGTGTATTCATTGTGAAGTATCTGATTTAATAAATGTTTGGAAGGATAATGAAGAGAAAATAGTAAAGGATTAAGAAGTATTAATCTGCTACAGGGTACAAATAATTTAGATGACATCCTTGGGGAAAACATTGATATAAGAATGACTTGACATGGCAGAATGAAAATACTAACAAGACATAAAATTAGGCAAGGTCTTGTTTTATTGTGGAAGAGTAATAGGGTTGACCCTATCCTCACTTTCAGACAGTACATTTCACCTTTTGGTAATTTCAGTCCTAATTTACAAAAAAGTTGGGATGCTGTGTAAAATACAAGTAAAAACAGAACGTGATCATTTGCCAGTCATTTAACTCATGTATAGCTGATAATAGTACAAATAGCCTTACACTGTATTTCCAGTCTTTTGGTGTCCTTTTTGAAATGTGTTGCTGGCATCAAATTCACAATGAGCATCCATCCATCCATTTTCCAACCCGCTGAATCCGAACACAGGGTCACGGGGGTCTGCTGGAGCCAATCCCAGCCAACACAGGGTGCAAGTCAGGAACCAATCCCGGGCAGGGCGCCAACCCACCGCAGGACACACACACACACACACACACACACACACACACACACTAGGGCCGATTTAGCATCGCCAATGCACCTAACCTGCATGTCTTTTGGACTGTGGGAGGAAACCAGAGCACCCGGAGGAAACCCACACAGACATGGGGAGAACATGCAAACTCCACGCAGGGAGGACCCAGGAAGTGAACCCGGGTCTCTTTACTGCGAGGCAGCAGCGCTACCACTGTGCCACCGTGCCGCCCCACAATGAGCATATGTTTTTCAAAAAAAACAATAGAATTTCTCAGTTTCAGCATTTGATATGTCTTATTTTTTAATTTAAGTAGGTTTTAAATTTAATTTTAAAATAATTTTCAATTAAATTTATTCTTTACATTGTTTGCAAAATAAAAGTGTTTAACCTGCCAATTAGGGAAACTTCATAACCAGTTCTTGCTTGGATCATATAATTAGGATTCACCAGATCAGACAGGAAAATGAAGGGCAATAGGGCTGTGAAATTATACAAAATTAGGGTTAAAATAAGTAAATATTCAAATAAATTTGAACATAGGTTAAAAGTTCTAAGTGCTACTACATGTACCTTTTATTCTTAACATGCCTTTGTATGCTTCATTATTATTAATACTTTTACTTTTTTGCTAGTGCCATGTTTCCAAGGTATTCAGCGCTTATGACTTGTGCACTGATGCCGACTTCACTTTACAACATTGCCCTTCACAAAAGCAACATTTTCTGTATTTGGAAAGTGACAGGTTCAAAAAAAAAAAAAAGTGGAACCAAGTCACTTCACATGTTTGTAATGCATACAAAATTTTGCTCACAATAACTTAAACTTGTTAAACCTACAAGATACTTTAGTCCTTATACTCTGCCCCATTCTCCAGGCCTTAGCTCTACTATGTGCCTTTCTGGGGAGACATGTCCGGAGGCAGGAGGAGAGGAGGAAGGTAAAGAGAGTGGAACTGAGGGTAGGAACTTTAAATGTTGGCAGTATGACTGGTAAGGGGAGAGAGTTAGCAAATATGATGGAGAGAAGGAAGGTTGATATATTTTGCGTGCAAGAGACTAAATGGAAGGGGAGTAGGGCCAGGTGGATCGGAGGTGGATTCAAATTGTTCTATCATGGTGTGGATAGGAGGAGAAATAGAGTAGGGGTTATTCTGAAGGAAGAGTATGTCAAGAGTGTTTTGGAGGTGAAAAGAGTGTCAGACAGAGTAATGATTATGAAGCTGGAAATTGGTGGTGTGATGATGAATGTTGTTAATTCATATGCCCCGCAAGTTGGGTGAGAGAGAAGATTTTTTGGAGTGAGTTGGATGAAGTGATCAACAGTGTACCCAAGGGACAGAAAGTGGTGATTGAAGTAGATTTCAATGGACATTTTGGTGAAGGAAACAGAGGAGACGAGGAGGTGATGGGTAGATATGGTGTCAAGGAGAGGAATGAAGGAGGTCAGAGGATAGTGGATTTTGCCAAAAGAATGGAGATAGCTGTGGTGAATACATATTTTAAGAAGAGGGAGGAACATAGGGTTACATACAAGAGTGGAGGGAGATGCACACAGGTAGATTACATCCTATGCAGAAGAGTCAATCTAAAGGAGATTGAAGACTGCAAAGTGGTGGCAGGGGAAAGTGTAGTTAAGCAGCATAGGATGGTGGTCTGTAGGATGACGTTGGCTAGCCAAGGATCAAATGGTGGAAGTGGAAAAAGGAAGACTACAAGGCTGAGTTTAGGGAGAAGGTGAGACAGGCACTGGGTGGTAGTGAAGAATTACCAGACAGTTGGGAAACTACAGCAGATGTAGTCAGGGTGAGAGCAAGAAGGGTGCTTGGCGTGACATCTGGACAGAGGAAGGAGGAAAAGGAAACCTGGTGGTGAAATGAGGAAGTACAGGAGAGTATACAGAGGAAGAGGATGGCAAAGAAGAAGTGGGATAGTCAGAGATGCAGAAAGAAAACAAGAGCACAAGGAGATAAGGCACAAGGTGAAGAGAGAGGTGACGAAGGCTAAAGGAAAGGCGTATAATGAGTTGTATGAGAGGTTGGACTAAGTAGGGAGAGAAGGACCTGTACCGATTGGCTAGACAGAAGGACTGAGCTGGGAAAGATGTGCAGCATGTTAGGGTAATAAAGGATATAGATGGAAACGTACTCACAAGCGAGGAGAGTGTGTTGAGCAGATGGAAAGAGTACTTTGAGAGGTTAATGAATGAAGAGAACGAGAGAGAGAAGAGGTTGGATGATGTGGAGGTAGTGAATCAGGAAATGCAACAGATTAGCAAGGAGTAAGTAAGGATAGCTATGAAGAGGATGAAGAATGGAAAAGCCGTTGGTCCAGATGACATACCTATGGAAGCATGGAGGTGTTTAGGAGAGATGACTGGAGTTTTTAACCAGATTAACCAGATTGTTTAATAGAATCTTGGAAAGTGAGAGGATGCCTGAGGAGTGGAGAAGGAGTGAACTAGTGCCGATATTTAAGAATAAAGGGGATGTGCAGGACTGTAGTAACTACAGGGGGATAAAATTGATGAGCCACAGCATGAAGTTATGGGAAAGAGTAGTGGAAGCTAGGTTAAGAAGTGAGGTGATGATTAGTGAGCAGCAGTATGGTTTCATGTGAAGAAAGAGCACCACAGATGCCATGTTTGCTTTGAGGGTGTTGATGGAGAAGTATAGAGAAGGCCAGAAGGAGTTGAATTGTGTCTTTGTGGACCTGGAAAAAGCATATGACAGGGTGCCTCGAGAGGAGTTGTGGTATTGTATGAGGAAGTCGGGAGTGGCAGAGAAGTATGTAAGAGTTGTACAGGATATGTACGAGAGAAGTGTGACCATGGTGAGGTCTGCATTAGGAGTGATGGATGTATTCAACGTGGAAGTGGGATTACATCAGGGATTGGCTCTGAGCCCTTTCTTATTTGCAATGGTGATGGACAGGTTGACAGACGAGATTAGACAGGAGTCCCTGTGGACTATGATGTTTGCTGATGACATTGTGATCTGTAGCGATAGTAGGGAGCAGGCTGAGGAGACAATGGAGAGGTGGAGATATGCTCTAGAGAGGAGAGGAATGAAGGTCAGTAGGAACAAGACAGAATACATGTGTATAAATGAGAGGGAGGTCAGTGGAATGGTGAGGATGCAAGGAGTAGGGTTGGCGAAGGTGGATGAGTTTAAGTACTTGGGATCAACAGTACAGAGTAATGGGGATTGTGGAAAAGAGGTGAAAACGAGAGTGCAGGCAGGGTGGAATGGGTGGAGAAGAGTGTCAGGAGTGGTGTGTGACAGACGGATATCAGCAAAAGTGAAAGGAAAGGTCTACAGGATGGTAGTGAGACCAGCTATGTTATATGGATTGGAGGCAGTGGAACTGACCAGAAAGCAGGAGACAGAGCTGGAGGTAGCAGAGTTAAAGATGCTAATATTTGCATTGGTTGTGACAAGGATGGATAGGATTAGAAATGAATATTTTAGAGCAGGGATGTGCAAAGTCATTCCTGGAGGGCCGCAGTGGCTGCAGGCTTTTGTTCCAACCCAATTGCTTAATAAGAAGCACTAATTGCTCTAGAAACACTTCTGCTTCATTTTAGTTATCTCCCTCGTTAAGATTTTGAACCCTTATTGCTTATTTAAGTCTTAAACAGCTGCATTCTTGGTTTTTAATTGCTCCTTATTAGCAATAAGATGCAAATGACAAAAGAAACCAGCAGTTATCCATTTTGCTTGTTACCCTTTACGCCTATGTGTATTTATCATGCACTATTTGGTTTAATTAAATACTTGGAAAGAAAGAGAAGACAAAAAAGTCAAGGATTGAGAATTACCCATCCGTTTTACACTTCAAAATATTTGGATATCTTTAGAATGGAAAAAAAAATCTAGGATTTGAGAATGACTTGACATAGCAGAGTTAAAGCACTAAAAAGCCATGAAATGTAATTATTGGCAAGGATTGTTTTCTAATTAAACAACTGGGTTGGAATAAAAACCCGCGGCCACTGCGGCCCTCCAGGAATGGCTTTGCACACCCCTGTTTTAGAGGGTCAGCTCAAGTTGGACTGTTGGGAGACAAAGTCAGAGAGGCGAGATTGCGTTGGTTTGGACATGTGCAGAGGAGAGATGCGGAGTATATTGGGAGAAGGTTGCTAAGGATAGAGCTGTCAGGCAAGAGAAAAAGAGGAAGGCCTAAGAGAAGGTTTATGGATGTGGTGAGAGAGGACATGCAGGTGATGGATGTAACTGAACAAGATGCAAAGGGCAGAACGGTATGGAGGAAGATGATCCGCTGTGGCGACCCCTAACGGGGACAGCCAAAAGAAGAAGGCTATATAATAATAAAAGGAAAATCGAAACAATGGCAGTTAGTTCCCATTATGTTGAATGAGAATGGAAATCTGCTTTTGTTTCCTGTGATGAATGCTTAATGGTTTTAGTATAAAGTAACAGCAAACAATTAAAACTTATCCAAACACTGATCTTGGAAGTAATGTGTGAAACATATTCAAAATACAGAAATATTGTATTTGCTACATTTACATTGGCTGAATGTGAATTTTTAAATTAGTAAAATTGAAAGTGTTTTTTGACTATTTGCAGATTTTGCTCTATGCAGCTCATTTCCATCAAAGTGACTTCTAGTGATGCAAATAATTTAACAATGTCATTTCCTGAAAGAATAAAAAAATAGTGTTGCACAAGTTGTACTTTATCTGAAGGGATAAAAGATTTGCTTTCAGAATTAAATGTATATCACAAATTGTTTCCTTTAATTATTGATAACGGATCTGCGAATAGGCAAATCAGAAAATCATAAACCTGCTAATCGTAAGGGCTGACTGTATAATGATTTTTAGAGGCTACAGTATATGCTTTGTTATAGGAGAGGCACATGATGAAAAACCTGTCACATAATAACAAATCCATGCATATGTGCATTGTTTTTAGGAAAAGACATTTTCACTACAGTTTATCCCAGTATTTCAGGTACTGTATGTGAGGTAAAGCAAAACGGAAAAAATGGTAATTACTATTGACAACTACCGTTTCTATTACTTACAGTGACAAACATTTCAAAGTGCTAAAATGTGAAACTCAAAGTATTTGTTCATATGCGCGTGTAGCATTCCCCAGTTATTTTCTCATCATTTTCTTCTAGGAAAGGAAAAAATTGATTAATGTTATTTAGTTATTTATTAATGAACAGTTTAACTTTTGGCAACATCAGTTTTGTTAATAAGACATTTCAGGAAGGCTCCCACTTTATCATCCTTTCCTTTCTAATTAGATAAGGTCTGCTGGCTTTTAGACTTTAATACAGGTAACTGAATGTAATCACAACCATTATAGAAATAGGGTAATTGTACCCTTTTTTTAACCAGTATAAATTAGACAGATAGGACAGGAAAATCTGTAATGCAGAAGAAGCTGTCAGAAGAAGTTTGACAAGAGGGTTTCTGGGGTATATTTATTTTTTATAAAGTGTTTTTAATTTAGTGTTTTCCCAATACTCTAACATGAGCTTACTATGCTGTACTTATTTTATAAAGAATTTACAACATTAAGCTGTCAGTTTCAAATTTATCTACCACCAACACCAAAAACTTCACAAAAGCACTTAATAACTACCTAGACAAAGTATGACAAGACTGAATTTTAGTTCAAACTGCTTTTCTTTAATCTCCATCATCTCTTGAAAGGAATTAAAGTAAAAAAAATGGCTGTCAGATATACACAGTACTGTAAAGGGAATTTAGTGTCTATTCCTTGCTTCCCTTTGCATACTGTGTTACATGTATTTTAATCCATAAACTGTGTCTGAAGTTATCTCTGAGAAGTTGAGACCAGAGCATAAATCACTTAATCTCTGTGAGGCATACTTAATATAATTTAAATTATACAAATATTAAGTATATTTGTTATAACACCCTCAAATTACCTGGGCTAAATAGAATTATTCATATATTTTATATACATTTTTCATGTTTTAAAATTTTACCTAAAAAGTACACTAGATCTCAATTGTAATATAGTATGCTTGGTGGTACAACAGCTCCTACTGCAATAATGCTACAGCCAACTAAAAATAAATAAGAAAAAATACCCTAGTACTGTTTAAAAAAATGCCTGTAACCTTTGAGCAGTGTAGATTTTACTTACTCTTTTTTATTCTTGGAGGTCTTTCTAGAAGAATCAGATCTTAGCCAGAAATTATAAACATTTCAAGATATATAATTCTGTCTATTTCCACTTGTTGTTATATATACATTGAAATTTGTGTCAGATTTATTTGTTGGAGTTCAAAACATACAAATCTCAACAAAGGACTATTGTCCTTTAGTCATGTGTTTTCTGAAGAAAAACTGTTTGTGAATGCCTGATATGCATTTTTCTTTGTTTACAGAGCTTTTGATGCTGAATGGCACTGACCCAGTGGCAGAAGTAGCAATCCGTCAGTTACGTGAGTCTGCAAAACATAAGATGAAGTCACCAATAAAGAAGAGCACCATTATCATTTCTGGAGTCTCAAAGGTATATTGGTTGACCGTGTATTTTCAGTGCTTGTAAATTTAAGAATCAGATGCATGCAGTTCTAGATAATCTGATAATGATTTTTAGATTAATGAGAAATGTCATTATTGTGGGCCATGGCACCTTATTAGTATTGCACTGTACTACCATATACTGTAGATATAAAATATTTGCAACCAAACAATTCTGAATTCATGTATCTGAGGCAGCTAAGCTTAAGAACACAGAATAATGCATGTTTTTAAATCACTGACAAAACAAAAATAATAGTATTATGTAGGAAAGTAGAGGGGGACAAAGTGTTGATGAAGTGTTGTTTAACACCTAAGGGGTTTTTGGCATGATTGCACTTAAATTACATACTGTGATGGAAACCTGGGTGTCAGCAAGCTCAAACCCTGATACGAAATCAGAAGCACAGTCCCGGGTTCAAATAAAGGTTGTTTGTTAACCAACATTACCTCAACATGTGTCACAATAAGCACAAAATACAGGCTTCTCTCTTTCTCTCTCTCTCTCTCTACACTATAATTCTCTCACCACTGCACTGCCCTCCTCCAGTCAAGTGTTGCCTCTGTACCTCCCAGCTCCAACTCGCCTGGATAAGGGAGTGTGGTCCCTTTTATTACAGACTCGGGAGTATTTCCGGTGCCAGGGCGATTGCCCGATAGAAGCACTTCTGGGTCACACGGAAGTCCATTATAACAGGGAGCTTGTCTCCCTGCAACGCCCTCTCATGGCCCCCAGTGACTCCAGCAGGTCTGCACTGCCGAAGTACATTTCCCGGTATGCCTTGCTGGTTTCCTATTGGGTACCGACATCCAGGGCTGCTGCCATCTAACGTGCTGGGGGAATAAAAAGCTTCCAGCAACATCCTTCTTTCTTACTCAGATCTCCATCCATCCCTTTTGGTCCTCCCGTCCAGGTAAGGAATCATCCCCTCTCCTGGCTGGGATGTCCGTCCAGCCCATGTGGCATCTGCAATACCTAAAAGCCCTTACTCTAATTTTATAACAAAGGAGCTGCAAATGGTGGAAGAGTAGTGAGTGCAACACTTCAGATTTTTGAAAGAAAGTAGTTATATAATTAAAACCTTTGTTTACACCAAAATCAACTAAATAAAATGCAAAGATGTGGTTTCTCTCCAAAAAAATGGGATTTTAATGTACATAACCAAAACATTTTATGATGTACAACCATGGAATTAATTTTCTGTAAATTTCTTTAATGTGCACCAGTCTTTTTTCCTCTAATGTACTCCCAATGCAGCAAAGTATTCACATGAAACTTTGAGCAGCACAACTACAACATGACAATACTCACAGGTATACTAAGAAACACTGCCTGTATACTAAGTTGAAATTGAAAAAACCCTGCTCAGTAAACTCTAATATAGGGTGAACGTGCAGCAGAGAGTGTTCATGTGTGGTAATTGAACCCATGATGCTTGAACTGTAAAGGTGCATGCTGCAAATGCTTTAAAGTTACACTAAAAGCAGTATATAGAAATCAGTTGTATTATAATTTCCTTTATCAAATCTGTCATTCTTATTAGAGTCAAAACTGTGATCAGAATCTAACTTGAGGTTTGTTCGTAAAAATGTAAAGGGATCAGCTCTCTCCAAAACCATTTATTTCCTGTCTTTTATGCACAACTGTGACATGTAATGTAAATGAGCAATCATTGACAACTGTACATCATTAAAATGGGCTGAACCTCAGCTATCCAATGGTAATGAGCCTTTCACTGTATGTGGCTTGAAGTAGGTGATGACTGCCTTAGTGTTGCTAGAAGACATGGATATGCAAATGGAAGAATTAGAAGAGAGAGCGTATTTATTGATGATGATGGCTGGCTGGCTTCTAAGTCAATTTCGATTTCCAACAGCTATCCTCTTGGAGCTGTATGCTGAACTGGCACCAGTTTTACAAAGGCTGACTTTGAGGAATTGTGCTTTACCTGCTCCTTTGCAAGTTATGTCCACTCTCGTGTTTTTAGCTGCAGGAGC
Source organism: Erpetoichthys calabaricus (assembly GCF_900747795.2). Taxonomy (NCBI): domain Eukaryota; kingdom Metazoa; phylum Chordata; class Cladistia; order Polypteriformes; family Polypteridae; genus Erpetoichthys; species Erpetoichthys calabaricus. The sequence goes on from NC_041397.2 coordinate 194,994,362, forward strand.
TTTTCAGCTTGAACTTGCTAACCAATTGGGTATTTCCACAATCATCACTGAGTTGTGCCATGCCAGCTGTATAGGATGGTACTATCCACTTGTCATCCAGATATATAAGATTTCCTTACATTGTGGTTGAACTGGCAAACATAAAAGTGCAATTTGCATCAACATCTGTTTTTCCAAATGTAATGTGAGCAGTCAGCTGCGTGCACATTGCTATTGTAATGATGCTGGACAAGTTACATCACCCAGGGATGAATCACCAAAAGAACGATCTAACATTATACCATATATGGCTGGAAAACCTATAAAAATGGCAGCTCTGCACAGTCGCAGGTGCTTTTTCCAACTAGTGTGGCAAAAAGCAAGTGGTCTTTTTAAGGATTTCACCTCAAAGTAAAGAGCAGAGATTTGTTCCGTTGTGGCACTCAGTGCTGTTGCTACGTTATAAGGGCTCCTTCAGAGAATGAATTTGCTTATGTTAATAGAAAGCATTTCCACTCTATTAATGTGATGCTCTATAGTGGACAGAAAGTGTGTTGCAGTGTGCAAGCATGTACCTGAACAGATGCACTATAATGAACCTGACCCTGACCCAGTAAATGATCAACCGGATCAGACAGCATAACAACTTTGTTTGAATGTAATTAGCAGAATGTCAAAACAGGTAATCAGATGTAGAATTTATTTTTTAACCAATTCATTTAATTTGTGATCAATATCACTTAGTATAGCCCTTATATTCCATAGTTTATTGGCCACATCTTTTACATCATCCACTATTGAATTTTGTGACTCCTGAATAGTCCATCAGCATATAGCCAGATGTCCTCCCAGAGGTTTCCGAGGCAGAGGTGAGTGTACAGCCAGTGCCCAAAGACATGCTCGGCTCAGCAGCACCATCACCGCTTGAACATCCCGCAGGGGTCAGCTTTTGTAATATTGTCTGAAACAGAATAAACTGACGGTGGGCTATGTCTTGCATTTTAACATCGACTTTGATATCTGACCACTTCTTTTTTCTTTCGGACACTGAGACTTTCTGAACTTGAACTTTCGAGTGTCTTTGCCATAATTTTGTTTCTTATACCACTGCGTTAGCCAACAAAGAATAGTACATTTTTCCTTGCTTCCACTTCGCGTTCGCTGAAATTCATTTTTTCACGTGCCTTTTCCATTGTTTTTTAACCAAATGCTGAATGGAAGGTGATATTTATACTGATTTGCATAATAATATATGCAAAATTCTGGGAGGAGTCAGGGTGGGGCTGCAGGCGTGTACACGTGTGTTAAATTTCATGTTCGTTGGGATTTGTAAGGGAAAGTGCATGGAACTTGGCGTACACACAGGTTTATGCATCTGGATTTCTTTGTGCATATGCACATTTCCACTTTTGACCGTACACCGTGTTTTAGTGTGAATTATACGCACGCCGTTATACGTGAGGTCCCACATCTGTGGATGAAAGTGAAAAAGGCATTAATAACTGTGCTATATTGCCTTGGGTGTGGGTCATTCTTATATTCTTAGAGCCTTATATGTACTCTTTATGCACTCATGTGTGACACGTTGTGTAAAAGTTCAGTTAATAGTGCTTGAAACTGCCTGTTTTTAATTAGGACTTCCTAACATCATGAATTTAAATTTCACATTTAAATTGCACATTTAAATTAGAAAATGAGATCATATAGTGTAACATTTTAACTTTATTTTTTGTTCTTTGATAACAGTTTACATATACAGTGCATCTGGAAAGTATTCACAGCGCATCACTTTTTCCACATTTTGTTATGTTACAGCCTTATTCCAAAATGGATTAAATTCATTTTTTTCCTCAGAATTCTACACACAACACCCCATAATGACAATGTGAAAAAAGTGTACTTGAGATTTTTGCAAATTTATTAAAAATAAAAAAACTGAGAAATCACATGTACGTAAGTATTCACAGCCTTTGCCGTGAAGCTCGAAATTGAGCTCAGGTGCATCCTGTTTCCCCTGATCATCCTTGAGATGTTTCTGCAGCTTAATTGGAGTCCACCTGTGGTAAATTCAGTTGATTAGACATGATTTGGAAAGGCACACACCTGTCTATATAAGGTCCCACAGTTGACAGTTCATGTCAGAGCACAAACCAAGCATGAAGTCAAAGGAATTGTCTGTAGACCTCCGAGACAGGATTGTCTCGAGGCACATATCTGGGGAAGGTTACAGAAAAATTTCTGCTGCTTTGAAGGTCCCAATGAGCACAGTGGCCTCCATCATCCGTAATTGGAAGAAGTTCGAAACCACCAAGACTCTTCCTAGAGCTGGCCGGCCATCTAAACTGAGCAATCGGGGGAGAAAGGCGTTAGTCAGGGAGGTGACCAAGAACCCGATGGTCACTCTGTCAGAGCTCCAGAGGTCCTCTGTGGAGAGAGGAGAACCTTCCAGAAGGACAACAATCTCTGCAGCAATCCACCAATCAGGCCTGTATGGTAGAGTGGCCAGACGGAAGCCACTCCTTAGTAAAAGGCACATGGCAGCCCGCCTGGAGTTTGCCAAGAGGCACCTGAAGGACTCTCAGACCATGAGAAAGAAAATTCTCTGGTCTGATGATACAAAGATTGAACTCTTTGGTGTGAATGCCAGGCGTCACGTTTGGAGGAAACCTGGCACCATCCCTACAGTGAGGCATGGTGGTGGCAGCATCATGCTGTGGGGATGTTTTTCAGCGGCAGGAACTGGGAGACTAGTCAGGATAAAGGGAAAGATGACTGCAGCAATGTACAGCAATGTACAGAGACATCCTGGATGAAAACCTGCTCCAGAGCGCTCTTGATCTCAGACTGGGGCGATGGTTCATCTTTCAGCAGGACAACGACCCTAAGCACACAGCCAAGATATCAAAGGAGTGGCTTCAGGACAACTCTGTGAATGTCCTTGAGTGGCCCAGCCAGAGCCCAGACTTGAATCTGATTGAACATCTCTGGAGAGATCTTAAAATGGCTGTGCACCGGCACTTCCCATCCAACCTGATGGAGCTTGAGAGGTGCTGCAAAGAGGAATGGGCGAAACTGGCCAAGGATAGGTGTGCCAAGCTTGTGGCATCATATTCAAAAAGACTTGAGGCTGTAATTGCTGCCAAAGGTGCATCGACAAAGTATTGAGCAAAGGCTGTAAATCCTTATGTACATGTGATTTCTCAGTTTTTTTATTTTTAATAAATTTGCAAAAACCTCAAGTAAACTTTTTTCACGTCATTATGGGGTGTTGTGTGTAGAATTCTGAGGAAAAAAATGAATTTAATCTATTTTGGAATAAGGCTGTAACATAACAAAATGTGGAAAAAGTGATGCGCTGTGAATACTTTCTGGATGCACTGTAAGAAGTATTATTTCTATGAAGCTAGGTATTTATCCATGACTTACTGTTTTGGGACTTACTTAATGGCAGAATGGTGTGTCTAGAATGTACCATTTATTTGTATGGTGATTGGTGAAATTAAAATGCTTGATAAGAGAAGTTCCCTTATGACTGACTAGTCATGCAACAGAGAACTGTGCTGTTCACATAGCACGCTCCACTGGCCAGCTGTAATAAAAGACATTCATTTGTAATGATAGCTCAAGACTCTTATTTGTTTTTCAATACTTACTTAGTATTTTCCACAACAGTTAATGACTGTGTTATCTAGCTTTGGGTAGGAGTCATTCTTAACATTTTTAGTGCCTTGAAGGTGCTTCCTATTCATTCATGTGTGACACATTTTGAGTGTATGGCTAGCACTGTGAATCTATACTTTTTCTGCTACTATAGTGCTGAAATTTAATTTTTTTTATTAATATGGAAATGGTAATATGTTGTTATAGTAAAGTTTTAAAGCTAATGAAAAGATCAATCTAAATATTATTTTAAACTGTGGGGCCCTGCCCCCTGCTCGCTAACCCCTGTGCTGGCACTATGCACCAGCCTCTTCGCATCTCTGCTGCTCGCGTATGGGTAAGCGGATGTATAATTTAAACAGATTATTTTCATGGGATATGTTACATATGCATAATAGAACTATTTTACATTACAGCGAGTAATTAACCATAGTTAAAAATAGTAAAACGGAATAAATTGAAATTAAAATTATGTTTCATGTTGCATTAGAGGTATTCATTGAGTTATACGTTTCCATTCTTTTTTTTTCTTAATATATTTTATTAATTTTTATTGTAATCATTCCATACAAATAGATCAATTTGTAACCAAACAAATTAAAGACAAATCAAACCCCACCCCAGAGAAGGAGAGCTTAGCTAAAGGAGAATTGCTTAGGGCTTTTTAATAAGACAACATTAAGCAAAGGAAAGGGAGAAATAAATATAAATGTAAATAAGAGATGGAGAAGGGAATTAAATGCGGTAATAGTTATTTCTCTTATTCTAAAATAATATTGATCAGATCCTACCAGGTTTTGAAAAAATTTTGTACAGATCCTCTAACTGAGAATTTGATTTTTTCCAATTTCAAATAATATAAAACATCGGTTTCCCACTGATTTATCAGAGGAGAGTTAGGATTCTTCCAGTTTAACAGAATAAGTCTGCGTGCCAAAAGTGTAGTGAATGCAATTACTGTTTGCTTGTCCTTTTTCACTTCAAGTCCGTCTGGAAGAACACCGAACACAGCTGTTAGTGGGTTAGGAGGGATTGTGACCCCAAGGCTGTCTGAAAGGCACTTAAAAATTTTTGTCCAAAATGATGTTAATTTGGTGCAGACCCAGAACATGTGAGGCAGGAGCTTGGTTGCAGCGTTCGCAGGTTGGATCTTGCCCTGGAAACATTTTGGACAGTTTTAAGCGAGACAGATGAGCTTGATACATAATTTTTAGTTGAATAATTCTATGCTTTGCGCATATGGAGCTCGAGTGAATTCTCTGCTTTGCTACCTTCCACTCCTTTTCCGATATATTGATTAAGAGATCTTCTTCCCAATGTCCTCTTGGATCTTTGAAAGGTAGGGACTCTAATAGGATTTTATATAATGCGGAAATGGTGTTTAATTCCTCGGCATTGAGCAGTATTTTTTCCAGCATTGTGGAGGGTGCGAGGTGGGGAAAATCGGGCAATTTCTGTTTAACAAAATTTCTAATTTGAAGATAGTGAAAGAAATGTGTAGCTGGGAGGTTGAATTTTGAACGTAATTGTTCAAAAGATGCAAATATGTTGTCTGTATAAAGATCTCTGAGCATTTTAATCCCAAAACTTTTCCAGGTATTAAAAACTGGATATGTTTGCGAGGGTTGATAGAGGTGGTTTTCTTGCAGTGGTGCCACCGATAAAAGATTTTCCATCTTAAAATGCTTTCTAATTTGGTTCCATATTCTAAGTGAGTAAAGCGCAATTGGGTTATTAGTATATATTTGCGATAACTTGCATTTATTGGAGAGCAGAGCTGGGAGTATAAAGAAGTACTACAGGATTTTATTTCTATTGCGGATCAGGCCTGTGTATGTTCATTTATTTGTGTACAGGTTTTTATGGCTTGTATGTTTGCTGCCCAGTAATAAAACTGAAAATTAGGTAGAGCCATGTCACCTTCTGCCTGAGGTCTTTGTAGGGTTGCTCTTCGGATACGTGGGTGTTTTGAGTTCCAAATGAATGAGGTTATTGTTGAATCTAATTGCTTAAAAAATGATTTATTGATATATATTGGAATGTTTTGAAATAAAAAAAGAAGTTTAGGAAGGATATTCATCTTAACAACGTTAATTCTTCCAGCTAGAGTGAGATGAAGGGTTGACCATCTATCCAGGTCTTGCTTAATTTTTTCCATACAGACGGCAAAATTTTGTTGATAAAGAGCTTTATGTTTACTTGTGATATTTACCCCTAGGTATTTATACGTTTCCATTCTGTTTGGCTTTGAAATTGACACACAAATACTTTTTAAACTTCTTTCTTTGATATCTCCGTCTTTCGAAACTATTATCTCTGGCAATTCATCACATGTTGGTTTATTATAAATGCGACAATGATCTTTCGGATTCATATAGAAATCCAAGAAAACTTCTTTGTCCGTGTTTTGCAGATACATTTTGTGTAAGTGTGATACTTTTGGATGTATGCATTTGTATCCATTATTGGCTGTAAAATTTCTAACACGTTCAGTTGTTTAACTCTTTCGATTCTATGTTGCATCGCTTCTCCGTGATCATAAATATAAACCTGACCGAATTGTGGTATCTTCGAAATTAAACTTTAATTAGCTTTAATTGTTGCAGGACCACAGATTCTCGGTGTATGGTCCTGAATTGTGTAAATCTACGTTTTGAGCATTGAATGTTGTGATCGTGAACAGATTATTGTAGATTCGGATATTTTGCCTGTAGTGTTTGTGGATTTCACTTTGACCAAACAACAAATCTTTTAATTCTCGCGGATATACCTCTTCATTGGGAAGAAACACTACTTTTCTCTGATGGCAACACGAATTAGACAATGTACAAGTCTCCAACTTAAACTCCAAAGCCAAACAATATCTGCATACTTCTGTCATATCACCTATGTCCATATATTCGATTTCTTTTCTGCTGTTCCGTTATTTCACCTAGTAATAATTTCCATTTGTTAGCGCTTTACTATCAGTTTTTTGAGACTTTCGAATTTTAGTACTTTCATAATCTCTAACCTGCTCTGCATGTGTATCGTGCCAACGTTTTTGAACCTCTTTACGACATTCTGCTTTGTCTTCTACTCTTTCTTTTATTTCTGACCCTGCTTGGACCTGCTAGGTTTTCGGTTTCACTTGGTTTCGGGCTGATTATTACTTTCCTTATTTTCCAAATTTGCACTTAGATTATTATTGTTCTTTTTTGCATTGTTTTCTCTCCACCGCGTTTGGTCCACTTTTCGACATGCTACCCTTTCTTCTTCGCTTAGTCAATGACATGTCATCTAGAACGTATAAAATTATTGTCCAGAAAAGGACTACATCAATGGAAATGAATAGATTGTGTGCCTAAAAATACTGTCCAGAAAAGCTTCTTTAAAGGATGAAACTGAGGACTTTTCATAAACGATTTTAAATGAGGAAAACGTAAACATTTATAAGAGCCGAGAGTGTAGGAACTGTGTCTGACAAAAGCATTAACACAAATGAGAGCTGAGTGGACCATAGGTGTGTTTGAAAATGGATGAGAGGAGGGCAGGACTTGACAAAATCTTGGCAATAGTCTCGTCTTGTGGGACTTGAAAAAATCTATTGGCAAAAAGTCTTGTCTAAAGATTTCTTTTTATAACAGAGAGATGTCAGCCAAATGACAGTCATTTGTTTGGTAGTCATCTCTTGTTACTATATACTATAAAATAAATTTAAGTATATATTGCATTTCTTTTAGTATATATTAAAGAATGTAAAATAAATCATGACTATTTATATACATCTCATTCAGTTAATATATGAAATACATTATTCATCTTAAAGTATTTTCAATAAACATAAAATTGACATACTTCTTTTATACAGTATATTCTACAGTATATTATTTCTTCTTCCTTGTGCTGGATTTCACATTTCATTTCACATTACTGAATTCAGAGCTCTGCCTACTCAGTTTTCGGCACTGTTTTTAGCCACATTGAGAAGGCACCCAGAAAAACTTTAAAGTAAAATGAAAATTTTTCGTAAATCTGTGCCTTTATTTTCAGTACAGCTTCAAACAATTTTGAAATCTCATTCATATTCAGTTCTTCTGTTATTTATGTTTTCTTTTTTTTGATAAAGACCCCAGTATCTCAGGATGATGAAATGACTCTAATGATGGGTTACGCTGCAGCAATGGATGCTTCTCTGAATCACAATCCTCATTCAGCTGAGCCAGATCCAACTGTACAAGCACACACATCAGATCAGTTAGCACTGGAGCTACAGGACCCTAAAGAAGAGCCTAGCCTGAACTTAACCCATGAGTGGGATAATATGGCTGATCATGATCGTGAAGCTGATAAGATATCTCATCTCTCTGTGTGCATTGCGGACACAACTACTGTCAAGAAATCAAAAGGTAAATTAACTGTTGTTATGCAGACATTTATTTTTTCTGAATATAAATCTGATTCTATTAAAGGACTTAAACACTCGGGTAAAAATAATATGTTAAGAAAAGTATACTTGGGTTTAGCATGCTATAGATGATTTTGTGACCAATTAACAACACTCAACCTATTTAATTTCATAAAGCAACTTTTTTAACAAACGCAAATTTGTGGAACTCTCTATCTATCCATTTTAAAATTGTCATTTTTATAATCAGTTAATTCACAGAAAGCGTGGTACATACTGTAATAAATTAGTGAGGGTAACTAAACTGTTAGGTTTGAGGTTTGCAGCCCAGCCTTAGCCACTAGGTATTGTACTAGCATATACTTTTTCATATAAACAAATCTTAACCAGCAGAATTTAGGATCCAAAGTTTTCTCATTTGAGCATATGATTAACCATTAATAGGTGAAATATATAATTTGATATTTAAGTTTTAATTATGTAAAAAAAAAAGTAATAACATAAACTTCGTACTCCTTCATATTTGTAGTTGTTATATTAGAATATATATATAGTTCTATATAATTAAGGCCAAAAAGTTCTATCTTGGTCTCATCAGACCAGAGAATCTTATTTCTCACCATCTCAGAGTCCTTCAGGTGTCTTTTAGCAAACTCCATGCGGGAGTTGGCCTTAATTCTAAGCGGTATGTGTGGAGACAACCAGGCACTGCTCATCACTTGTCCAATACAGTCCCCACAGTGAAGCATGGCGGTGGCAGCATCATGCTGTGGGGGTGTTTTTCAGCTGCAGGGACAGGACGACTGGTTGCAATCGAGGGAATGATGAATGCGGCCAAGTACAGGGATATCCTGGACAAAAACCTTCTCCAGAGTGCTAAGGACCTCAGACTGGGCCGAAGGTTTATCTTCCAACAAGACAATGACCCTAAGCACACAGCCAAAATAACGAAGGAGTGGCTTCACAACAACTCTGTGACTGTTCTTGAATGGCCCAGCCAGAGCCCTGACTTAAACCCAATTGAGCATCTCTGGAGAGACCTAAAAATGGCTGTCCACCAACGTTTACCATCCAACCTGACAGAACTGGAGAGGATCTGCAAGGAGGAATGGCAGAGGATCCCCAAATCCAGGTGTGAAAAACTTGTTGCATCTTTCCCAAGAAGACTCATAGCTGTATTAGCTCAAAAGGGTGCTTCAACTAAATACTGAGCAAAGGGTCTGAATACTTAGGACCATGTGATATTTCAGTTTTTCTTTTTTAATAGATCTGCAACAATTTCAAAAATTCTTTTTTTTGTCTGTCAATATGGGGTGCTGTGTGTACATTAATGAGGGAAAAAATTAATTTAAATGATTTTAGCAAATGGCTGCAATATGACAAAGAGTGAAAAATTGAAGGGGGTCTGAATACTTTCCGTACCCACTGTATATAGCAGTACCTTTTGCATGTGATTATTTAGTTCAGAATTGCTGTTTTATTTATTTCATTTTGGCTGAATGGTATTCCATAACCCTGCCAGTATTTGGTACAAGGCACCAAACATGGGACGATGGAGCGAAAAATTTACATTGACTCAAAGAACATGCAGACTCTATACACAGAATGACCAGGCCAAGATTTGTGCTAAGTTTTCTGAAATTTTGACACAGCATTGAATTTTTTTTATATTTGAGTGTTAAATAATTTGCAATTACTTGCCTAACCAGTCAACCATTTGTGTAATGGATCTGTGGTTTGTAAAATATGAGAACAGCCTGAGATGGCTGATTTGACTATAGTTTCTTGATGCTCTTGTAAAGCACTAGACTATAGTACCACTGCTGCACTGTAGCCATTCAAGGAGTTGTTTTTGTAAATAATTTTGGTATTTATGCAGCTGTGTAATCTGTGGAAAAAGATTACTTAATTTTATTTTAGTCCAAGATCTTAATGTAGCCAAGATAGAAAACAGCTTGTTCATGAAGATTATATTGCAGTTATTAAGTAAATTAATAAGAGACTTGAAGTATCTATCTGGGTTAGTGTCAGCAAATATTGTAAGGGTCAAAGGCCAAAAAAAAAATCTATGTAAAGTATATTGCAACAATCAGAAATAATTATCAAAAATCTTAATCAAAAGGTCATGTCAGAATGTTCTGATAATAACTAATTACCGTTTTCCAAATGATGCTGTGATTTGCTGTTTGATTTATGGAAATAATCCAGTGCTTTGATATCTGGAAGAGAATACCACAGTCTTGCATAATGTTGATGCGATGATGTCACACATAGCAATGTTGACTTAACAATTGAGCAGTTGTGGGTGTCTCTGCCATAAACAACATGGCCAAGGCCATTAAAATCCTACTTTATCCTTCCTTGTATGCATTCATGTCAGGATAGACTCTGATTCATGGATTAATGAAACACTTTTTAATGTATATTTATATCTTATTATTTATATCTTTCAGATCCGGTAGTATGTTTTTATCCTATTCACCCTTTCAAATGAATTTAGCATATTCAATTATAAGTTTGTATTAATGCATTAATTTTTGTTAAATCCTGATTTAAAATATAAAACCCATTGTGCTATAGTTCTTCAGAATTATTTTCTTTCATAATCTTGCTTATAAATAACCCAGCTATATAGAACAAATATAACCGCCCCATATTTAACATGCTGACTTCCTTGCAGTCCAAATTAACAGTGCTTTATTTATACAGTATGTTGTTTTATCTTTCTTTCTTCATATCTATCTATTTATTGCATAAATAGTGATGTGAAAAAAAATATCATATTGGGAATAGGTTTTTAAATCCTACAGAAAAAAACCAATTTTACCTTTAAAAAGAACTTTTAACATTTTTGTACCATGACAATTGAACACAAATACTTTGTCAGAAAGCACTGCACTTATAATCATCCAGAGACAACTAAATAACTGTTATATTTTGTGTAGCATTTTAAAATAAAAGTTCTGCACTACACTAGAACCCTTGCCCAAGGGGCAAAAACCAGACATTGTCATCATATGTGCATAATTCCAAACAAATTATTGCTTTTCCCCCTGGTAATTTACAGAGTGTCAACAAGAGTATTTCTCAGGGGTTATCAAGTAGACACTTCATTGTTTTATTGAGTTAGTCCCCCAACACTTCTACTAGGATGAACAGTATATTCTGGTGTTCTAGACACACCCTGCTCCATAGCCACAATTGACACCTTCTGCATCATACCAACTATCCAAAACGACAAAAATTTTAACTAACCTCACTGGTACCATTAATGCATGCTCCACTGATCTTGCATGGTTTGATTAATAAATAAATAAATTAAACTCTAACACCCCTCTTTCTTCACAAGTGACAGAAGCTTATTTGTACCATCAGTGCACACTAAGTGCCACTGAGTCTGTGTTGCCTCTAAACATTTCAGCAATTCCAGACTAACAGGTACACAATACCTTCGTGAGTATAACATACTAAAGATGCACCTCCCCAGATAACCTGTCCTCTCCTCAACCATAACCTTTAACCTGCCCTTTCAGTTGCTTCAGAAACCTCATTCAGCATTTTGCTTAATAAGCCCGCCGTACACGCTAAATTACAAAATAAATGTGGTTGTTGACTTTGACCCCTACTTGAATAGTTTCACATGAGCCTGCCACTTGTGTTCCTGTTGTGTCTTCAAAAGAAACTATTAACTCAATAAAATAAAAAGAAAGCCTGTGTTACTGAGCACAAAGACATTTTTATAAATAGCTTAATATAGATAAGATACCTTGACACAACTGCTATGCTAATGGCCAGAACCTAATGGCATTTTTGCACTTTGTGTGATTGCTCTTCAGTAGTGCCCACTTTTAGTTACTATTAGTTAATGCCCATTCATGTTCCTCATTTGTTATGCTAATCACCAACACCCTTTTGGCATTTTGTCGTCTTTGTCAGTTATGCTTTTCAACCAAGCTTCCTTATTGCTAATCCTCCACTCAGTTTTTTGCATCTGCTTTCAGGGTGTCATTTTACATTGGTGGAATAGTTACATGTTAGAGTTGGTGCATATCAGTGCATTCCAGTGTTTTGACTATCTACGGCTCAGTGCAATTCAGTGCTTAAACCGGTGAGATTACAATATACTTTAAAAATAACAATGTCTTAAGTTACAGAATCGCGTTATAAAATAAGTGCTTAATCATATTACACTTTCTAATTTCAGTGCATACTGTATTCTAATTATCAAGTGTAATTGTATATAAAAATATCCAGTAAATATTCATGTGGATATATTTTCATACTTCACCAGGGAAATGGCTGTCACACGTCTTGGCTCCTCTTTCTGCTACTGGATGTTAGTAACAACCATTTTCCTCCGTTCTAATGCGTTAACTTTGTTCCTTGTACACCACATGTTTTCTATACTAAATCCCATCCTTCCTGTTTATAGCTGTCCTATAACATCCTGATACAGCCCATTGAACAGCATCTCAAAGATTCCACTTCCTGCCGGTTCTCCTTACTGTAGCCATAGATTTTAACCACCTCATTTATAGTGCTTGCCAGAGTCGTTTCAAATGTGACTTTAGCACACTTATATTCTTCCACTAATCTCGTTACCAATATCTCCAGAATTTCTTATACATACATTGATACACAACTAAGATACTGCAGGTCTCCCAACCATTTCCTAATTGCCTTACTTATAATCTTTACTAATTTCTCTACCTCTGTAACAGCTACTTTATAGATAATCAAAGGCCACATTGTCCATGGCAATAATCTAAACTCCAAACACCACAGTTTCAGCTTTCCAGCCAAATCTTATCTATGCAAACAATACCTAATACATCCTCTCTCAATGCGATGTTTTGCTCTTTATTGTTCAGTGCAGCAGTGTACCATCTACTCAGACTATTTACTGTTTTCTCCAATAAAGAGAAAATAACTTCCTCATCGATAATGAAGTTCTCCATAATCACTTTCCCCTTGACGATGGTACAAACTTTTAGATTTACTAGGTTTAACTGTCAATCTTGCCCATCTAAGGCTATCACTTAATTTAGACAATGGACAACATGTGGGTGGTGTTGTCATCATATTGTCCGTAGAGGTTCTGATGGGAGCAGACAAGTCCCATCCTATAATTTCTCCCAACCAACTACCCAGTTTGGCGCTGTAATGACCATCTCCATGACAATAGTGAAGGCCAATTGGGAAATGGTACACCTTGTCATTGTTACAATCTCCAGTTGCTACCTTGATGTTGAATAACCTTCCATAGAAAAGCACAATTGGTGATCACTAAAATATAGATAGATAGATAGATAGGTACTTTATTAATCCCAAGGGGAAATTCACATACTCCAGCAGCAACTTACTGATACAAAAAAACAATATTACATTAAAGATTGATAATAATGCAGGTAAAAACAAACAATAACTTTATATAATGTTAACGCTTACCCCCCCGGGTGGAACTGAAGAGTCGCATAGTTTGGGGGAGGAACGATCTTCTCAGTCTGTCAGTGGAGCAGGACAGTGACAGCAGTCTGTCGCTGAAGCTGCTCTTCTGTCTAGAGATGACACTGTTTAGTGGATGCAGTGGATTTTCCATAATTGATAGGAGCCTCCTGAGTGCCCGTCGCTCTGCCACAGATGTCAAACTGTCCAGCTCCATGCCAACAATAGAGCCTGCCTTCCTCACCAGTTTGTCCAAGCGTGAGGCGTCTTTCTTCTTAATGCTGCCTCCCCAGCACACCACCGCGTAGAAGAGGGCGTTCGCCACAACCGTCTGATAGAACATCTGCAGCATCTTATTGCAGATGCTGAAGGACGCCAGCCTTCTAAGGAAGTATAACCGGCTCTGTCCTTTCTTACACAGAGCATCAGTATTGGCAGTCCAGTCTAATTTATCATCCAGCTGCACTCCCAGGTATTTATAGGTCTGCACCATCTGCACACAGTCACCTCTGATGATCACGGGGTTCATGAGGGGTCTGGGCCTCCTAAAATATGCCCTTACTAATCTTGTGATTCTACCAGGGACTCTAAAACACCTAAACACCTCCAACAGAAGAGTATGTGGGACTGATCCAAAGGAATTAGCAATGTCCAAATCCATGACACAAAGTTCTCCTCCCCGCCTCTTGGCCAAATCATATTATTATTTTCTAAGTACACAGAAACACCTGCAAGTCCTGCCTTCTGTATCAATGTATCAATTAATTCCTTAACCATAAGGTAAGCAACAAACCCCCATGCAACAAAGCTAAACAGTTTTTTTCAATCAAAATTAACAAGACTGTCTGGATGAAACTGATAAATGCCCACATTTTCATTTGTATGACAATATTTTTAAACAAAAAATAAAAAGAAAATTTGTTTGACAAAATCAAAAACTGTAACAGGCAACAAAAAATGACTAAATAGTCTCCATTTTGTAAATAAAGTCTGTAAGATAAATCCATATTCTTCAGGTTCATGCATGCAAAAATAATCCAAAGCATGCATTAACCTGAGAATATGGATGATATGAGAATTACTTTACCTAGTTGCTGAAATCTAGTTCTCTATATTTTGAGACGGTGCTGCTTATACTGTGAAGGCTCATTCAGTGATGCCTATCAGGAAGCCATTTATAGCAAAGCCATTAAAAAAAAATGTCCTACTTGTGACAGCTTTATTTTATCAGTTAATTTAAATGTATATGAATATATGAAAAGATTTGATGGGAATAGATCTTTGTACCTTCTATATGTGTTGTTATACTGTATACAGTATATTTGTTGTTTTTTGTGTAATCCTAACCATGAACTAACTTATACCTGCCCACCTTGTTCTGGTTACTGACAGTAAACTATTTTAAAAGCAACAGTTGGCATTCACTGTGCTGAATCACGTCATAGTTTTAAGCACTTCTGTCATAATGCTTCTTAATCCATCTTTGCTTTAAACACTTTTTCAGTTAATGTTTCTTCTTGGCTCATATCCCATAGATCTATTACTTTTATTCTGTGCTTTACGTAGCTCTGATATGCTTTTTTGTAATACAGAGACCAAAACTGCTTACAGTATTGCAGGTGATGCCTCATATGTGCATAGTAGTTTCCTTGACTTTACTTGACGTAGTGTTTGATGTAACCTACTCTAATCCCGCTTAATAGTTTTGGTATACTGTCCTTTTGTTCACAGTGAAAAGTCCTCTGCAACTACTAAGTATTTCTAATAGATTTATTGGGTCACTGTTGGCATGTGTATAGAGTACAGTGAAATTCTCACTGGTATGTTTCTAACAATATGCAACACATCACCACACTCCTGCTCCATGATTTGTGAGTTCAAAAACTTACCATGAAGCTTCTGTCTTCCTTCCCTAAAAAATATCAGCACATTTATCATTAGAGTACTGATTGACTTGGAAAACATATCACGTCAGTAAATTAACACTTCCTGTTTAAACAAATTATTTTTGCATCTATTCTTTAATTTAGAAGGATGCTAATGCTAATTTATGCTGCAACTTTACTTGCCACATATCTTCCCAGCTCTTTACAGATCCATTTTGTTATGATTTTTCTGACCTGCCAATTGCCATAGTTTAGTGTTTTCTGCAAACTTAAAACCCAAACTTAACCAGCTTTTACTACATACAGGTGCTGGTCATAAAATTAGAATATCATGACAAAGTTGATTTATTTCAGTAATTCCATTCAAAAAGTGAAACTTGTATATTAGATTAATTCATTACACACAGACTGATGTATTTCAAACGTTTATTTCTTTTAATGTTGATGATTATAACTGACAACTAATGAAAGTCCCAAATTCAGTATCTCAGAAAATTAAAATATTGTGAAAATGTTCAATATTGAAGACACCTGGTGCCACACTCTAATCAGCTAATTAACTCAAAACACCTGCAAAAGCCTTTAAATGGTCTCTCAGTCTAGTTCTGTAAGCTACACAATCATGGGGAAGACTGCTGACTTGACAGTTGTCCAAAAGACAACCATTGACACCTTGCACAAGGAGGGCAAGACACACAAGGTCATTACTAAAGAGGCTGGCTGTTCACAGAGCTCTGTGTCCAAGCACATTAATAGAGAGTCGAAGGGAAGGACAAGATGTGGTAGAAAAAAGTGTACAAGCAATAGGGATAACCGCACCCTGGAGAGGATTGTGAAACAAAACCCATTCAAAAATGTGGGGGAGATTCACAAAGAGTGGACTGCAGCTGGAGTCAGTGCTTCAAGAACCACCACGCACAGACGTATACAAGACATGGGTTTCGCATTCCTTGTGTCAAGCAACTCTTGAACAAGAGACAGCGTCAGAAGCGTCTCGCCTGGGCTAAAGACAAAAAGGACTGGACTGCTGCTGAGTGGTCCAAAGTTATGTTCTCTGATGAAAGTAAATTTTGCATTTCCTTTGGAAATCAAGGTCCCAGAGTCTGGAGGAAGAGAGGAGAGGCACAGAATCCACGTTGCGGGAGGTCCAGTGTAAAGTTTCCACAGTCAGTGATGGTTTGGGGTGCCATGTCATCTGCTGGTGTTGGTCCATTGTGTTTTCTGAGGTCCAAGGTCAACGCAGCCGTCTACCAGGAAGTTTTACAGCACTTCATGCTTCCTGCTGCTGACGAACTTTATGGAGATGCAGATTTCATTTTCCAACAGGACCTGGCACCTGCACACAGTGCCAAAGCTACCAGTACCTGGTTTAAGAACCATGGTATCCCTGTTCTTGATTGGCCAGCAAACTCGCCTGACCTTAACCCCATAGAAAATCTATGGGGTATTGTGAAGAGGAAGATGCAATACGCCAGACCCAACAATTCAGAATAGCTGAAGGCCACTATCAGAGCAACATGGGCTCTCATAACACCTGAGCAGTGCCCTTGACTGATCGACTCCATGCCACGCCGCATTGCTGCAGTAATCCAGGCCAAAGGAGCCCCAACTAAATATTGAATGCTGTACATGCTCATACTTTTCATGTTCATACCTTTCAGTTGGCCAACATTTCTAAAAATCCTTTTTTTGCATTGGTCTTAATTGATATTCTAATTTTGCGAGATACTGAATTTGGGACTTTCATTAGTTGTCAGTTATAATCATCAACATTAAAAGAAATAAACATTTGAAATACATCAGTCTGTGTGTAATGAATGAATCTAATATACAAGTTTCACTTTTTGAATGGAATTACTGAAATAAATCAACTTTGTCATGATATTCTAATTTTATGACCAGCACCTGTATATGTTGTACATTATTATCGTTTACATAATTTGAATAGAGTATTATTCCCTGTGCATTCCCAGTCTAAATGAAACACTGTAATTTATTTCACATTTCTTTTGGTTTTATCACTTGCCTTTCATATAGTACCATAGGAAAGGATTTTTTAAACCTGCAATAAATATTCTATGAAGCACGATTAAATGCTTTTGTTCCTTCTTCATATAATTCTGCTATTTTTGTAAAACATGTTCTCCACTATCTAAATCAATTTTGAATGTTTGTTGGTACTCCTATACCTGGTATGTGTTGCTTAATTAGGCTGATGCTAACTTCCACCACTAGTGTTACCACTGTAAATGTGAAGCTAAGTAGCCTATACGGTAGTGATTAAAAGTTAGTGAACCCCTCAGAATGTTCTATAATCCTGGTGGGTGCAGCAAAAATAGAAAACAAATTCACTTAGAATAATTTAAGCCTCTTCCAGTGACCAGTCTCCCTACCATCCCTACTACATCAACAACTCCTACCGTATCAACTGGAATGGCTGGTGAGAAATTCACCTCTGACCATCAGTGTTGACTGCCCATAACTGAAGACCAAGTAAGGAGACAAATGATGAAGATACACACAAGAAAACCTGCAAGAAGATGGAGTCAGTACTAGAATTCTTAAGGCCTACACTGACCAACTTTGTGGTGTCCTCTGTCACCTGTTCAGTCCCTCCCTAAGGCTTCAGAAAGCTCCACTGATGTGGAAAACGTCCTGCATTGTTCCTGTTTCAAAGAAGGCAA
The DNA here is from genome assembly GCF_900747795.2 of Erpetoichthys calabaricus. Classification (NCBI taxonomy): domain Eukaryota; kingdom Metazoa; phylum Chordata; class Cladistia; order Polypteriformes; family Polypteridae; genus Erpetoichthys; species Erpetoichthys calabaricus. Next base: position 195,012,403 of record NC_041397.2, read on the forward strand.
ATGCTTCTTCATCTAGTGACTACAGACCAGTGTCACTTGGGTCTCATATAATGAAGTCATTTGAGAGACTGGTCCTGGTCTGTATGAGTCCTCTTGTGGTAGACCATCTGGACCCACTTCAGTTTGCCTATTGGACAAAGATTTTTAGTGGAAGATGCAAATATACATCTGTTCCACAAGGCTTATACTCACCTGGACAAAGCTGCCAGTACTGTGAGGATTATGTTTTATGATTTATCCAGTGCATTCAATACCTTCCAGCCATCCTTGTTAGGGGTAAACTCGGAGATATGCAAGTGGATGAGCCTGTGGTGTCATGGATAATGGACTGTCTGTCGACCAGACCATAGTTTGTGAGACTCAAGGAGTGAGTTTTTAATACAGATGTGAACAACACTGGACCACCAGATATCTATCTATCTATCTATCTATCTATCTATCTATCTATCTATCTATCTGTCTATCTGTCTATCTGTCTGTCTGTCTGTCAGCATTACGCATTTTTTTAAGGCTCCAAAATGATGATGTTGTCCTTCTGTTCCCATTTGGATTAAGATCTGGGAACAGTGCAGACCATTGCGATAAAAATGAACTGAAGTGGAGTCATTGTCATGTTTGTTAGAAATGAGATGATGCCCGCTTTGTGGAGTCATTGTCATGTTTGCTAAAAATGAGATGGTGCCCGCTTTGTGATATATAGAATTATCCTGCTGGAAATACCAAACTGAAAAAAAGTTAGACTGTGAGCATAAAGGGTTACACACGGTCTCCTCTAGGTATTAGGCATGTTTTGGAATTCAGATGATGCTCAGGTGGTATTAGGTGGCTTAACTTTTTGCCAAAAAGAATCCCACATCATCACACTGTACTGCTGACACAAACCAGAATGGATCAATGAATTCATGTCATTTATGCAACCTTATTAAAACCTGTTGCAGCAGAAATTGAAATATGCCAGATCAGGCAACATTTTTCCAGTCTTGCTTGTCCATTTTTTTTTTAACCATGTTCCCACTGAATCCTCATTTTGTATATGTATACAGTATGTATATATTTATGTTTATATAGTATGTATGCAGAAATCTCAGATTTGCAGAGTACTATAAGGCTGTTTGTTAGTGTTATCAGTAAAGTTATAAAAGCAAGATATTTGAAAAAATTTGATTATAGCTTATATATGCATCAAAACTTCAGCAGTGTTAAGATGTTGGAAATAATATGCAAACATCTGTTAAATGTAATTTTGTGTTTTTTTTCTATATTTCATGTTTTTGTGTCACTTTGTTTGTCATACATTATACTTAATCTTGGCTTTCTTCTTACCTTTTTCCTTTCATTCTTTCTTCCTTTGCTAACCTGACATAATTCAGAGTAAGTTATCACAATAGTAGATTAAAAATAGAAAATGTTTTTAAAAAAGTGTAATTTTAACAAACATTTTGTAAGGTGAATTGTTTTTTTTTCTTCCCAAAGACAGACGGTAAACGCAATAAATAATGAAATGCCTTATTTTAAAATCATATGTTAAGTGGAAAATCTTTAAAACCTTGTCCTATAAAGGTTTATTTTTCTTGCAATTTTAAGTGCATTTTTAATGAGCAAATTTTCAAAGAAAAAATCATGGGTTTGGGAGTAGTGTAGAATATTGTCTACCTTGAAATCTGTGTGATACGTGAAAAGAGGTTTTTTCCCTTATGCATCAGAATGTTTTTGAGGTGTTTTATGTATTCTTAAACCCTCATTTCACACCACTGTACTTTATTATCTGCTTATTGATTACTTAAACCATACTGTATATTGACTTTTTTCTAAATGTTCCTTTATTATATCTCAAGCTCCTTCAATGTTTATTTTATTAGTTGTAGTACTCATTTGCTTATAATGGCCAAATTATTGTTTTTAATTTTGCTTATTTGACCTTCTGAATTAACTGTTTAAAAAGCATTCAACGCTGTAACACTCTTATTCCGAAAAAGCTGCTGCTTTGAGTTTCCATTGATGAAAAAAATTAAGTATACTGTACTGTATAATGTTCTAAAAATTAAGAAAAAACATTTATAATAAAAACTGCTGCTTGTTGGTTAATGATAAATATATGAAGAGTTCCTTTTCATTTAATTTTTCACAAGTAACTAGTAATTGTTCCAGTTTATTTACCAAAGCTTTACTCTTTGAATCCAATATTCCGTTATTTTATTCAGAAACTGTGTATATTTTATAAGAAATTGCAGTAATATTGCACACTATGCCATAATGTACAAAGTAAAATACAGAGTAATGTCATCTAAAATGTTATAGTAAAAATTATCAATGTTGCAAAGATGGTTTAAATATTTTATTTATCTGGAAGGATTTATTTTGTTTGAAATGTAAAACTTTTCATTAACAACTGCATGATGGCATGTACAGTATTTCTAATCTGGACAAGTATTAAGATGCAAATTGCTTTATTTGCCATCCATAAGAATTAAACTTTGTCACTATTTATTTTAGCTTTTTATTTTAGGGTCACCAATTAAATGAAAAGAAAAATTTCAATTTTGTGTTTTTGATATAGCACATGTTTATTCATTTTTTTATTTCAGTAATTACCATCAGTAAATATTTTTCAGAATATTAATTGCATAAAGTAGTATTAGTCAGCCTATTTATACTTATGCCTGAAGCTTTTTGTGTTGTTTAATTTAGTACTAGTCACAAACATTTCAAGGGAAATATTTTAATATGGTTTGTACTCTTGGGCTATATCACAGTAAGGCATGTATTAAATTAAAACACATTTAAGGTAATCTCAAAAAAGATATCCAACATTCTCTTTTGATATTTGTTTTATAGGAAGTTTCTTGCAGAAGAGCGCCAAGTTGTTCTTTCGGCGCAGGCGCCACAGGAAGGACCCAGGCATGAGCCAGTCACATAATGACCTTGTCTACCTTGATCACCCTGAAACTGTTGATAAAGACAGAAAGACTGCAGCATTCACTCGCATCATTAACAAGAAGTTGCTTCCAAAGAACAAACACAGGAGTAATCCCAATGGTTCTGTGGTAGATCCAAATGCATGAATGAATCAGATGATGTAAACAAGTTCCTTAAATACTTTATTTGATAAATGGTAAACATGTATTTGTTGGGGGGGTGGGGGTGTTGGGATTTGAGTAATGAATACTTTACGGTTTATAATAGAAAAAAAATTAGTAATGCTGAACTAATATATACCAGAGGTTATTAAATATTTATATATAGGTATAAGTTTGAATGTTAGACACACTTTTAATTTATTATGGTGTGATCTTCTGTTACTGCTGATGTTCTATAAATGAGGTGTGATATGGAACTGGATTTACAAAATAAAGGGAATTTCAGATAGATATGAGAATTATGCAATACATACAGTACAATAAGTCCAAGATGCTCTCTTTTCAACCTGATTCAATACAAATAAAGTAGACTTACTAGCCTTATCAAAAGTATTTTTAAAGTGAGTTACATGGGATGTTTTTTTATTGTAATATTTGTGCTAGTCAGCCTGCAATTAGCATTAAGCAACATATATTATTATTTTCTTTCTTAACATACTTCACAGCCAAATTTATCTCTTAATTTCTCATAAACATGACAATTGAAAACTTTACCAAAGTATAAGCAAACATCCAAAGATTTGAACATAAAAGTAATTGTTTTTGGTGTTCTAGTGTTGGAGGCTAGTACACATAAAAATAAAAGCCACCAATCTTGCTTCCGAACATTTTCCTATGCTACTTGTAATTGCAGTTAAAATATTCAATAACACTGATACCATCCACCTTCCACTCAACACATTCCATGCACCCATGTCCAAAAACAGAGATCAGACAGGTCAGCAAGGTTTGACTTTACCATTGTCAGTTTCTGCTTTAAGTGCACTTACATATGGCCATATGAAGAGAATTCTTTAAGGGACAACTTTGCAGAATGTAATTACAGATAAGATGCAGGGATAAGATTTCATAGCATTGCATGAGAACTAACAAAGTAATCCAAGAGATAAGTATGTGTACTTTTATTTTGCATTTTGTCTTGCCACTCCATATATTGCATCAAGTCATTGTGAATAGACAGATACATACAAACATTTCTGTGGAATTATCGCCAGTTCTTATTTCAGTGATTGAATCTTTACAGCACAAATTTTAGAATGCTCAGGACAAGTGGCTCCAAAATGTTGCCTGACAGTATAATATTTAACAAATTTCACAAAAATGAGATGCGTACCTTTCATTCACCTGTAAAATATATATTGTATTTTAATTGCTCTTCTAGTCTAATCATTAAAATACCAGTAATTGATTTATTTTTTATTACAGCCAATTTAATTTACATTTAAGAGGAGCTAAAGTCTGTTTTTTACCCATCAGCATTTAAATAGCTGGCACAGCGAAATGACCATGTAGTAAGACTGGCATTTAGGTAAATCTGTCTGTTTTGATTACATTGTGCATTTAGGAACCTCTATTCACCTAGCCCTATCATCCCCCTTTCTTTGTGCATCTTGTTGCCTTTGTTCATCAGATGTTCTAGCCCTTACATTCCTCTTTCTTTATGGTTTTACTTGGATTTTGTTCATTAGATATTCTAGCCCTTACATCTCTTTCTTTTGGCTTCTCTTTGCCTTTATATATATATATATATATATATATATATATATATATATATATATATATATATAATATATATATATATATATATATATAATATATATATATTGTGTGTGTGTGTGTATATATGTGTGTGTGTATATATATATGTATATATATATATATATATATATGTGTGTGTGTGTGTGTGTGTGTATATGCATCTGTATATGTATATATATAATATATGTGTGTATATATGCATCTGTATATGTGTATATATATGTATATATATATATATATATATATATATATATATATATATATATAATATAAATTATGTGTGTGTGAGATAAATATATCACATGGCAAAATCAGCTAAAGGCTGAATGGTACTATACATTAAGTAAAATTGTTTTATGCATCTACAGAACTTATTAAAAATACGTACATTGGACACCTATAATTACAGAAGGACTGCTGTCACCTGACATTAACCGTGAATATCTGCTATAATAATTTTTTTTGTATGCATGCTGAAACCTGAGTTAATCAAGTAAAACTTCAAGTTTCAAAATTACTGTTTGTAATTACTATTAACATGAAGTTTTCCAAAACAGAAAACTTTGCTTTCTGTGATCTGAAGGCTCTGTTTCTGAATACTGATGCTTTGAAATGCATATGGTAAGCTTTGTAATGTCATCCATAGATTCTCATACTCTGCCCATGAGAAGTTATCTTGCTGCTATTATTTATTAATTCTGACCTATTTAAATCAATGATCATGTCTTTCTTTTACATTAATGCATTATTTTAGTATTTCAGTTGCGTTCTCTTCTCTGATTGCAGGCTCAAAATATATGCACAATCCAACTGCATATTACTAATTAAAAAACACATATCCTTAAAGACCTAAATTTGTTTAAACACAATAAGGCAAAAGCAGTTCCAAACTGATGAACATAAATGGAAGCAGTACTTATCTGTTAACATTATTGTTGAATTATGGCTAGTCAACTATGAAGTAAATAAAACAAAAACTTCAGTCAGCAGCATTTTTTTTTCTAAGACTCTGTGAAGTGCCTTGAGCTTGGGAAAGGCGCTGTATAAATAAAATGTATTATTATTTTATTATTATTATCCCTGGAAAAAATAAACTTGTGAGATTTATAATAGACAGAGACAAAGTTCTGGAAATTCTACAGTATATTTCTGTGCTGGGTCATCTTAATAGGACCACAGACTCTTTCCATCTATTGATTCCAGTGCTCCCAGTTTTACAGATGGATTTCCATGGGTTGGAAAGCCACAGTGGTACCAAGTACCACAGTAGGACACCGAGAAGAACTTCTTTCTTGTGGTGTTAGTCATTGTGAGAAACAAATATTGTATCTCAGTAGGTATGTTTATTTGTATTAGAATTTACAAAGATATGGAACACCAATATCTAGTTCTTAATTCTTAATTTGTTAATTTATCTTAATACTCTTAATTCTTTGTTTTAAGCTTTTCCTCTATTTACTATACACTTTATAATGCATATGATTGTATATTAATGCATAAAAAAATCATCTTGCTGAGAAGAATCTTATTTAGTGTAATAACTGGATTGCTATTAGGAAGAATGAAGTTAGATGCTTAGTTTCAGAAATGGATGGAGACACGCCTCTAACAGGTTTGCTGCTGTGCATACTTGACCAGTGCATAGACCATGCCTCGCCATGCATGTTTCCATGTTAATTTTAGTTAGTCAATTGAACGCAGAACATAATCTTTTCTGGGGAGACACTCGCTCACAAAGTCTAAAATGCTTATATGTGTATAGTGTTCTGAGTACGGGCTTGTTTGTCATTTACTCAAATGTAGCCATACTTAGTTGTTTTATATCTATTAAGTTTGCACAACTTGTAATAGTGTCATGAATACTATGAATATATTTTCCAGTTATTCTGATTAGAGAATAGTGTTGCATGTGGTTCCTTGCACCATAGTTTGATAGACAAGTGCCAACAATTATGACATTGGAAACAATAGAAATCAATTCCTGAATAACATTCACATTTACTTCATTATGGGTTGAATGGAATTCTCTACCTATCTGTTTCTAAACTAGCTTTTTTAATTACTGGGTCAAAGGCAGCCATAGTCTGTCTCCCTAGCAGCAAACTTGAAGATGGGTTCCTGCCCTGAGCTGGTTTCTAGTACACCAGACATACTCAATCTTACACGCACATTCTCACATACCGGGACAGTTAATTTAGCATGCACACTTTTGGAATACAAGAATAAACTGGAGTACCAGGAGGAATCCAATGCAGACAAGATGAGGAGGTGCAGTGAGGGAGGAGAGAATTAATATCTTCTACTTGAAGTTGTGATACAGCATTGGAACGCCTTGAAATAATTGATAAATGTATGAATTGAAGCTTATATCAAGCCACTGGCTTAAACAGCAAGATGTGAACTAGAAAATCTGATAGAAAAGAACAAGGTTAGTATAGTTAATGAAAACTAAAATCAAAACTGAAACTATTATTTAAAAAAACATTTTTGTAAACTGAAATAAAATAATTAGCAAAACTGAAATGAAAAAATAAAACTAAATGAAACTATTAAAGAAGCTGGAAAGACTAACTGAAATGAATAATAATTTACTATAAATATGTTTAGTTTTCATTTTTGAATGAATATTCTTTCCATTAGTCTTTAACCCTTGTAACTTTTAATTCTAAAACAGAAAGTAGTCCACCACAAGCCACCCGCATATATTCATCCAGTGAACGGATGGTTGGTGAAGGAGGGTGGGTGTTCACACAGCATTTGCGGTGGCAGAGCGAGCTGAATACAGGCGCGTAAAGCGATTTAAACTGCCGCCTTTCTTTGCGCTTGTTGTATATCAAGATGTAATTCATACGCCTGAAATTGGAATGTACTGGTCAACAAAACCTTTACCGTATGGACAGAAACATCACAAGTGAGTAACATTTCAGTTTACTTCGCATGTGCTGTGCCTGCTTTTTGTTGACAACAATTCACCTGCCACTTTGTACAGGAGAAGTCCTTTTTGAAAATAAAACTGCACTTATCGCGAGACTGACGGTCAACATACAAGATCAGCATATTGTTGCTGCCCAGTCACTTTTGCTTTAAAAAATTGTTTAACAACAAAGCTATACAAACCTGGTAAAATTCCTGAGTTGTCAGTGTCTCTAATGAACTACATACAGGTGGGTAGACGAAGAGAGTCTGCCACCTTGTGAAAAACTAAACATATTAATGTGTTTTTGTATTTATTCTATATTTTTTAATTTCTTATTTTAGTTTATATTCACAGGTCAAAATACCTGATATTGTGAAAATAATCCAGTAGCAGAACTATGTTTTAAAATATTCCCCTTTTTTCAGTTTTTCTCTCTCTCTCTCAAATAGATAATTGAAATATCATATTCTTTTTGTTCTTAATATCCGACATGTCATACATATTGCATACCAGGGATTTTTCCTGCCTCGTGATCAAACCTGCTGGGGTAGGCTCCAGGTTTCCTGCGATCTTGCTCTGGATGAACAGGTCTAGATAATTTTATATATACTATATAATATATATATATATATATATATAATATTCCTAATCTCAGTCTCTGTCATTTAACTCCTGCTCTGCTCATTATGGGTTTACTGTTCTTATGTATGGCCTGTTCAAGTTTCACTGCCCCTAACCTTGACATGACATGCTTGTTTTTCTTTGTTTCCCTTAATACAGCTAGGTGGGGTCTGCAAACTGACTCAAGCCTAAGAGTCCTGTTCTTCCTAAGACCCCATCATTTTCATAATCACACCTGTCTATTTTCTGATTTTTTTATATCTTTTCAGGCCTGTAGTTGGCAAAATTCTGTCTATAAATTTTATGTGATTGAAATGGAATCAGAGAACATTATAGCTGGTAGAAAATAACAAAGTCTAGTATGAGCGATTTTTATTAGGCATTCATTATGCGCACTTTGTCTTGGAGCAGGATATGTTGTGTGCTGTAGACATTTAGAGTAAAAAAACCCTGAAACGTTAAAATTCACCTAAATTTCATTACAAATTGGCCCATTCTGGGCAATAAAAGTTAAAGATAAAACTTGCCAACAGTCCACACACATTTGTTCAGCACAAATGACATTGAAAATATTTTAAAAATTATACAATTGTATAAAAATGTTCATATTCAGTATCTGGTTTTGATTATGCTTGTTTTTATCAGACAAAAAAAGCATAGTAAACCATGTAGTGTAGTAAGCTTCCACTAACGTTAAACTCTTATCATATCCAAAACCTATAAAACTAAACTCCATAGTAGCTCTTTAACCATGCCATAATTACTAAAACTGAAACTAATAAATATACAAATAAAATAGAAATGTCTTTGTGAAATAAAAACTAAATTAAAACTAAAAATACACGATGAAGGAAAACTAAACTGAATTTCCAAGTAAGGTCAGAAAAACTATGGAAATAAAAACTTAATATAAAAAGACAAAACTAGAATAACCTTGGAATCAGAACCATGCCTTTTGCAGAAATAAAAACTGAGTTCATCCAGCTTAAATCCAGCAGTTAAGTTAACCTACCCATCTTTGGGGGACCTTGTGAGAAACACTGAGAAAGCGTCCAGATTCTACACAGTGACTGGGTGTGGCATTTGAATTCAGGCTGTTGGATCCTTGAGGCAGCAGTGCTATCCACTGCAACACTGTGCTGCTGCACTCCAAGTGACTTTTCTCCCACTACTACGAAACTTAACAATTGTAAGAAACCATGCATGAGCATATAATGCATTTTTGTGAAATTTGCATTTTTAAAAACTATCAATGCATGTAAGGATTAGTTTTGGAGCCCTTGTCTTCTTAATATAATAGTGTGTGTGTATATGAAAGAGTGTAACAAGCAAACTTCCAAGTCTTCTTTAATGTACTTTTTATGTTTCTTTAATACAGTTGCAGAATAGCTATATATTCTGTGCTGATATTAAATTGTGACTACTAATGTACTCTTTAAACACTTCACAAAAGCAATATTACAAAAGCTGAGGGATTTTCATAATTAGTGGAAATGGCCAATTATGATTTTATGAAATTTTTTTCTGTTTTGTCTGATTGTTACTTTGTAGATAATGTAGTATACACTTTTTTTGTGGTTTCCATGTTTTTATCTAAAAGTCTTTTTAGGTCAATTTTGATTTTTAAGTACTGTATACAGTATGTTTAATGACCAATATGCTGCTAATACTGAAAAACATTACAGTAACTTTTAGCAGGACCATTAAAGTTGCTAAAAATGTGTAAGTTTTCTTTTTTGTCATTCCACACTACTTTTGTACCCAATTATTTAATTAGAGAGATGAAATAGAAAAGGTTTAAATTATATTAAAATGGTAAAACTAAAAATGATCAGTATAAATGATAATAAGTCCATTATTTTATACAGTCATTGAAGGAGATTTTTAATGTTGCTCTCTAATTATAATATGAATGTAAGTTTTGTCAAATTTTACAAATGTTGTAATTACCTCTCAAAATGAAAAAGATGTTTATTTAACAAGGTAGTGTTAAAAATTGTAAGTACTGCCAATCTAAACATTTTTAAATTTTGTTAAAGTAGATTTTTCTGTTTCCACTGAAAGGAAAATATTATTGAATATCTTCAAAGAAGTCCCACAAGTAGAAAAAATAATAATTTGTATTATTTAGAAAGAAATTATACATATTATAATACATATACAATAAAATAAAGTGCATATCCTGGTTACCCTTTTACATATATTCATGATTTTAATGCCTCAAGCGTGTTATAGAAAGTTGTTTATGAAATGACTTTCATGTTTAATGTTTAACATTCAAGTTTTAAAAAAATAATGTCTGTAGTCTGTGTTTAGCAGTTTATTACTTAAAACCCCCACCCCTTTTGAGTTGGAGAAAAATGAAAGTTTTGTAGGGACTGTGTGCAGATCAGTTTCAGTAATCCTTTATTAACTACTTGAAGGAGACACCTTTTTCATGTCTACATATATTTATGTTCAGTAATCTTTAGAAGTTTGAATAACAAAAAAAGACTGGGTATAATAATAATTTAAACCTGTGTGAACATGTAACATAAATGACAAGCCACCTGTAAATAATGTTTTTGCTTTGCAATATTTTATATACAAATGTTGGTTGTATTTATGAAAAATGACTAACATTGTTAATCTGTATTATTTAAGAAAATGCAGTGCAGGGATTATCTAACATATCAGGATTGCATAACTGAGCAATAAATATTGATTTAACAACAGAATATCAGAGTGCACTTATTTTATATTATTGTTTATAATTGGTTATGTATTTTTTCTATATCCGAGAAAAGTATAAGAGAAAAGGTAGTAGGTGTCTCTTTATGTGTCCTGCACTTGCAGTGTGACTGATTAAAAACTGATTTTGCATATCATATATCTGAATTAAATAGCAGTATATAGTAGTGTATATCAATAGAAATAAAAGAAATAGTTTTTCAAATATACTTATTTTTACTATAGGCCTATGTCTTACAACTTTATTGTAAAATTTGACATTCCAGACTGGAAGAAGGGAATTTTATCCATTTATAAAGTCAATTGTAGCAGTATACTAACTGCATAAAATAATGTATGTATTCGATAACAAAGGCAGACTTTATTCACTGCCAAATTGTGGGTCTACTACTGCTAACTCCAAATTCTCTTTTAAGGCATTGAGTGAATTCCTCCTAAAAAGTAGTTTTTGCTGAATCAAATCTTGCAGCTGTTGTTTGGCATTCCAAAATTAACAAATGTTGTACTGTTTGCCAGGTCAATTACACCAGTCCCTTTTATTTGTATTTGCTGTCATTTTGTACATTAACATGGTAATGTAACGAATCAAGAATAAGCCCACTGTTATCCATCAGCAGCAGCAGTAGCAGTAGTAGTAGTAGTAATCTGTAGTTACTGTTCAGTAAATGAAAATTTGCTTCATCTACTTGACCTGGTAATGTGTGCCAGATTGTGACATCCATTTGTGTGAAGTAGTGCATCCTAGTTTCTGCCTTGAATGCACTCCATTAATTTCCACTGTGTCTTTGAATATGTGATTTATTAAATGTCTAAAAGAATTCTACCGGTGTAATTGGTGCCTTTGTGAATTTTAAACTTTAAATTAAGCCCCCATGCAGACTTAGGGTTCAGCTACCTTAACCTATTGGAGTATAACATAAACTTAAATACAGGGATACACAAAAGTTGCTAATCTATGTGCCTAGCTGCTCTATCCTATCTGTAGACACCATGGTGCTGATAATGATGTCTGAGATCCTGCATTTAAACATTTTACCTGTCATCTTACACTGCTAGCCCCCATATAGACATGGTTTTCACAGGGAATTTCTACTTAACAAGAAATTCCATTAGTACAAAACTTTGAAACAAAATGTTTGTAAACTATTTCCTTACATTGAGCTAAGAATATGTGGATGAAACTGGCAACTTTTTCATTTTAATTCAGGCGGTCAGTGGGATTTCTGGTATTTTGTATCTGTGTTGTCCGTCAATTGTTGGTGATTCCAAATTGCTTAATAATAATAATATTAAAAAGGTTTTATGATGTACTGTAATCTAAAAGGGCAACACGGTGGCGCAGTGGTAGCACTGCTGCCTCGCAGTTAGGAGACCGCGGTTTGCTTCCCGGGTCCTCCCCGTGTCTGTGTGGGTTTCCTCCGGGTGCTCCGGTTTCCTCCCACAGTCCAAAGATTAGGTGGATTAGCGATCCTAAATTGTCCCTAGTGTGTGCTTGGTGTGTGGGTGTGTGTGTGTGTGTGTGTGTGTGTGTGTGTGTGTGTGCTCCCTGCCCGGGGTTTGTTTCCTGCCTTGCGCCCTGTGTTGGCTGGGATTGGCTCCAACAGACCCCCGTGACCCTGTAGTTAGGATATAGTGGGTTGGATAATGGATGGATGGAATATTTTTCTTTGCCCTTTTAAATATTTTGGAGATAAGAAAGCTGTGGTCCCATAAACCAATAGATACCTTTTAGAGTTTTGCTTCTTGTATACAGTGACATCCATGATATATTTAACATTGATGTTCCTCTTACCTCCCTATAGCACTTAAACATTGGCAGAGCATTGTGTTCCTCATTAATTCATGTTTTTCCCCCCCAATTGTTTTGTGGTTGTTTGTTCGCAAAGTTGAATATTTCTTTTATTATGTCCATAACATTGTGTTTCAAAACATTTCTTTTACCTGAGTATATTGTTTTGCATTATTACGCAGTTGTTCGGAAGGTTTTCTTCCAAATACTCTTCAATGCAGATTATTCTTATGTAAGCAAAGATATAAACTGGACTGGCAGTCTTGTTTCTGCTATACATTTCTACAGTAAAATGTGGGTTTTTGCTTAGCATATCTGACCACCCCCATGAGTTGTGCTGGGTTGTCAGGTCTTCCGTTGATTTGACAGTTCACATTAATTTCCATTTAATTTCAGGCAGAGGAAATTCCAAGCTGGCAGTATTAAGAATCTTGTGTACCCTTCTTTTTCTTTGCAGTAGTCCATTATTTGTTTTTTCAAGTTCTTAATCTGTTACTCTGAGAAGTGTTAGCAGAGAGGGATCCCAAGTACCCGGACCACTGTGCCTGACAAGAAATGAGGCCCCCAACACCAAAATACAGACGTGTTGAATTAAACTGTGCATTTCAACCAAATGACAGACTTTTTTTACAAATAGGACAACAAACACAGTCTAATAACTTTCATTATACTGAATGAGTAGACAGATGTTATGTCTGTCTATTTATCTGTCTAATTAAATGCCAAGGTTTACGTGTGCCAAGTCGCTATAAGCGATATGATTGGTCAGTTTGTCTTTAATGCCATGATTGAAAAAGGAAGTGCAAGTGTGAGACAAATGAGGATGTGTGAAGGTATAGGAGGTATGCTTAGAGTGGCCTTTAAAGACCATAAGTAATCAAAGTGGACAGGAGGCAAGCAAGACACCTCAGTCTGAGAGTAAACTATATGGGGACATGTTTGATAGAGGGGACAGCTGGTCAAGAGAGGTTCAGACATGGAAACCGAGGAAAGGAGCTTAAGGTACACATAGGGCAAGATGTATCAAATACAGTGCATCCGGAAAGTATTCACAGCACATCACTTTTTCCACATTTTGTTATGTTACAGCCTTATTCCAAAATGGATTAAATTCATTTTTTTCCTCAGAATTCTACACACAACACCCCATAATGACAACATGAAAAAAGTTTACTTGAGGTTTTTGCAAATTTATACTTTCTCCGATCCTGTTCAGCCTATATACATCGGACTTCCAACACAACTCAGAGTCCTGCCACATGCAAAAGTTCGCTGATGACACTGCTATTGTGGGCTGCATCAGGAGTGGGCAGGAGGAGGAGTATAGGGACCTAATCAATGACTTTGTTAAATGGTGCGACTCAAACCACCTACACCTGAACACCAGCAAAACCAAGGAGCTGGTGGTGGATTTTAGGAGGCCCAGACCCCTCATGGACCGACCCCGTGATCATCAGAGGTGACTGTGTGCAGATGGTGAAGACCTATAAATACCTGGGAGTGCAGCTGGATGATAAATTAGACTGGACTGCCAATACTGATGCTCTGTGTAAGAAAGGACAGAGCCGGTTATACTTCCTTAGAAGGCTAGCATCCTTCAACATCTGCAATAAGATGCTGCAGATGTTCTATCAGACGGTTGTGGCGAGCGCCCTCTTCTATGCGGTGGTGTGCTGGGGAGGCAGCATTAAGAAGAAAGACGCCTCACGCCTGGACAAACTGGTGAGGAAGGCAGGCTCTATTGTTGGCATGGAGCTAGACAGTTTGACATATGTGGCAGAGCGACGGGCACTCAGCAGGCTCCTATCAATTATGGAAAATCCACTGCATCCACTAAACAGTGTCATATCTAGACAGAAGAGCAGCTTCAGCGACAGACTGCTGTCACTGTCCTGCTCCACTGACAGACTGAGAAGATCGTTCCTCCCCCAAACTATGCGACTCTTCAATTCCACCCGGCTGGTAAACGTTAACATTATATAAAGTTATTGTCTGTTTTTACCTGCATTATTATTAATCTTTAATTTAATATTGTTTTTTTGTATCAGTAAGGTGCTGCTGGAGTATGTGAATTTCCCCTTGGGATTAATGAAGTATCTATCTATCTATTTATTAAAAATAAAAAAACTGAGAAATCACACGTACTGTACATAAGTATTCACAGCCTTTGCTCAATACTTTGTCGATGCACCTTTGGCAGCAATTACAGCCTCAAGTCTTTTTGAATATGATGCCACAAGCTTGGCACACCTATCCTTGGCCAGTTTCGCCCATTCCTCTTTGCAGCACCTATCTTGGCTGTGTGCTTAGGGTCGTTGTCCTGCTGAAAGATGAACCGTCACCCCAGTCTGAGGTCAAGAGCGCTCTGGAGTAGGTTTTCATCCAGGATGTCTCTGTACATTGCTGCAGTCATCTTTCCCTTTATCCTGACTAGTCTCCCAGTTCCTGCCGCTGAAAAACATCCCCACAGCATGATGCTGCCACCACCATGCTTCACTGTAGGGATGGTATTAGCCTGGTGATGAGCGGTGCCTGGTTTCCTCCAAACGTGACGCCTGGCATTCACACCAAAGAGTTCAATCTTTGTCTCATCAGACCAGAGAATTTTCTTTCTCATGGTCTGAGAGTCTTTCAGGTGCCTTTTGGCAAGCTCCAGGCGGGCTGCCATGTGCCTTTTACTAAGGAGTGGCTTCCGTCTGGCCACTCTACCATACAGGCCTGATTGGTGGATTGCTAGAGATGGTTGTCCTTCTGGAAGGCTCTCTCTCCACAGAGAACCTCTGGAGCTCTGACAGAGTGACCATCGGGTTCTTGGTCACCTCCCTGACTAAGGCCCTTCCCCCCCGATCACTCAGTTTAGATGGCCGGCCAGCTCTAGGAAGAGTCCTGGTGGTTTCGAACTTCTTCCACTTACGGATGATGGAGGCCACTGTGCTCATTGGGACCTTCAAAGCAGCAGAAATTTTTCTGTAACCTTCCCCAGATATGTGCCTCGAGACAATTCCTTCGACTTCATGCTTGGTTTGTGCTCTGACATGAACTGTCAACTGTGGGACCTTATATAGACAGGTGTGTGCCTTTCCAAATCATGTCCAATCAACTGAATTTACCACAGGTGGATTCCAATTAAGCTGCAGAAACATCTCAAGGATGATCGGGGGAAACAGGATGCACCTGAGCTCAATTTTGAGCTTCATGGCAAAGGCTGTGAATACTTATGTACATGTGCTTTCTCATTTTTTTATTTTTAATAAATTTGCAAAAACCTCAAGTAAACTTTTTTCACGTTGTCATTATGGGGTGTTGTGTGTAGAATTCTGAGGAAAAAAATGAATTTAATCCATTTTGGAATAAGGCTGTAACATAACAAATTGTGGAAAAAGTGATGTTCTGTGAATACTTTCCGGATGCACTGTATATTAAAATTGATTCTGTGACCTTCTGTAACATGGCTAGCACTGCATAAATTACTTGAAAATAATAGTGTGCTTTACATGATGGGCTTGCAATTGGGGGGGGGGGGGGCAATTGTATGTACTTTATTTACATTTATTAATAGAACTAACATAGAGTAACAAGAATTCATAAATAACACGATCCTCATTTGGTTATCTTTCTTCCACACAAGCAATCACACAAAACAGAGTCACTATTTCAGTCACATGTGGTCTGCCCTCACTAAAACTGAAAGAAAAGTGCAGCCCTGGATTTTGTTGACGACATACAGAACTCCAACTGCTGATGCACACAACAGCCAGCAGGGAAGTGCACTTGACGGATTCTGTAAAGCCACAGAGAATAATGTTGTAGCCATCCACATTATCTCTTAAATCAGTTTAATATTCTAATTCAACCAACCACTTCGTATAGACCAACAGCTCTCACCAAGTGTAATGCAGTAGAAAACACAACTAGAGAAGAAATATACAATAGCAAGTAATAAATCAGTCTTACAGAGGAGGCGATCCTGCTTTTCTCCTCATAAATTCATTAAAAAATACCATCAAAGTCCCAAGTTATTACTCTGCTCACTGTCTCTGGCCCTTAAGGTTAATTTTATTTTGTGACAAAAGGGAAAAAGTCTGAGCGTAACCCACCCTAATTAGAGTTGTTCAAAAGAAATGTGATTTGTTATGTACTTCTACCACATGAAATAAAACAACAGGCGGTGTCAGATATTTGAAGTATTAAAATGTGTGCCTAATTGAAATGTTTAAAGTATAAATATTCTCAACTGTAGCAGAAATTTGTCATTTTTCACCCTCTGATAGAGGACCATAAAGGGCTGCATTAATAGGAAAGGATCAAAAATAACATATTCGTAATCATTGACCTTGAAATTGTCTAAAACAATACCCAGCATGCTTAGTTTGTAATTTGTATTGTGTAACCTTCTGGGAGTGGTTCTTAGAGGGCTAGAACCAAATATCAAAAATATTTTAGTCATGAACAGCACTTAACATACTTATTACCAATCCCCTTTTGTTTGTGTGTGTGTGTGAGTGAAGTTTTGTGAAAGGAGAGACATTGATACCTTGTATCCTGTTAGGGCACATACCCCTGGGGTCAATTAATGTGGCATGTGCAACCTCAAGTCCTTCTGATCATTTTTGCTATAGACACCTATTGGTTTACTTTTTTATCAGAAGGGTGTAGTTGCCTGCACAAAATATAGCCCAAAAATCGGTGGGTTTCAGATCTAGAGGGCCTAATATAGGGGACAAGCTTGACGTCTTGCATAACTAGACATCAAGATGAGTTGAACGATAAATCATATGTTGTAGTTTTCTCATACTGGTTAGTCAGGAGGTGCCAGACAATAAAACTGAAGTTGTTTCAAAGTGTTGATAAGTAATTCTTTTGAGCAGAAAATGATCACCCTGTGTTATACATGCAGACTTGTGGGGTCAGAATTAGCCTTATAGCTATGTAATTGTAGGCCATAATTTAGTAAAGTTTTGACGATTCGTGATGGTGTTTTTATTAAAATTTCATAAGGGTCCTCAAGCTTGAGTCTGATAGACCCATTCAGGTATCCATCTATGAGTGTCAGTACAACATCCAGAGTATTCATACATCTGCGCAATTCACTTCATCCAGATTAGTTTAAGACCCAGCATATTTATCAGGTGTTGAGGCCTTACAAAAAGTATTTCTCAACTGGAAGGATGGTTAAAATACTGCTTTATAATAGGAGCAGTTATTAGTGTTAAAGTGCTATCATATTGTGAACCAAAATGGCATAAACAAACAAATAGCAACATGAATGGACAGCAGGCAATGTATTTACCTATTAATGAATCTTTTAAAGTGTTGTATTGCAAATGGCTGGAAAATACAGCATTTAAACCTGTTTCAACCCCGCAATATCGTTCATCCGTGGTGAGGTTGCCTCTATATTAAATTTGGAGAGTTTGGCAGTTATTTATTTCAATCGCCACCTTTTATTTGTAGTTTGTAACGCACTGAAAGAAGCAGGCATTCAAACGCGCAGAGGTCGTCTATACGAATTGGTCCTGTATTTTTAAACTACCAAAACTACAACTCCCAGAAGCCCCTTGGTCTTGTTTCCGGTCCTGCGCGGTTTACGGAGCGGAGTAGAGCCCGGAGTCGGGATTCGGTTTATTTGTGGTCGTTTGGAAATAAGGTAAATCTTTTTACTTTCACGTCACCCAATTTTTGTGTTATTTTATCGTTTTCCAGTACATTGGAGGCCCGCGAATTGTATCTTAATAACTGTTTCCCTAGTCGAGAGTGGTTTAGAAAGTGCCGAGCCCACAAAGAGCGTCTCCGAGTCCCGGTGCGTTTTTCTGTCTCCATTCCATCCGCCATGCCGCCTGTTCTTTGTTGCATCTGGATTCACGAGAGCGCGAGTTAAAACCCGGCTGGAATTTTGGATCCCGTGAAATCCCGGATCCCGTCCTGCGGGATCCTGCTCAGGCAATAACCGCCTGCTTTCTTTTGTGCTTACATGTACAAGAATAACGCACGTTAGTAGCCTTTGAGCAGTAACTGTGTGTCCTTTACATCTGAGGCTTAGGGGTCAAAGAGGATTCGGGTTGCATGCCCGCATACAAAGGAAATGCCCGTTGTGTCTTTATGCACTTGTTGTCTGTGTTGATATGTCTCAAGGATCCAGCAACACGGGCGCTCTGCGTCCACGCTTATGAGGCAGGCTGTGCGAGGAATAAATTGAAATCGATATGATTGCGACGCCGTTCTTCTGTTATAAAAACCTCGAGTGCATTTCATAAAGTTTTTAAAATAATTGTAACATTTTTACAAATACTTGTTAGCTTTACCAGTACTTGATAACGGTCAGTTTGTCAATTGAGAAGACTTTTATTATGACTTTTAAGAATCGAAGCAAAACAGCCAATATAAAGAATATTATATAGGCAAAATATACGTTTTAATAATGTTTTGTAATCTGAGATGGTTCACTACTACTGCTTTCATCAAATCATTTATTGCTGTAATAACTCAAAACTATCTTTAGCTTTAGAAATCAATATAGGAGATAGTTAATATAATGAATAATTTAGTATTGTTTCTTTCCTATGAAATGACTTTAGTGTCTTGCACCAGGTAACTTTGGGACTTAGATATTAAGGCACTATATTAGATATTCATTACTATCTAATATAGTGCCTTTGTCTGTCTAGCCATGAGGCAGTTCACATTACAAGTAATGCATAAGTTAAGCAATCTTTAATGTTTTTGTCGCAATGATTTTTTAGAGAGCGATTTATTTTTTAGCACAAAGTGAAAACAGTTTGTATGTGTATAACATGCATACATGTTTAAAGGAATTCTCCACCTAGAAATTATGTATTTTTTTTTATATATTACCCCATCTAGTAGTGCAAATCAGATTAAAACTTCATAGAAAAGACAATAAAGTCAGGTAATGACAAATATACTTCAGGAGGGATTTGCTTTTGCTAAGACCACACATGAAAGGGACAGATGAGCATTGGAATATAAGTCAGTCACATGGTAGGACAGCCTGAGTCAGATATTAAAGTGGTCTGATCACTATGAATACTGCTTGTGTAGAATCTGGCAGGGTGTGTCTAGATACTCTTGCAATTGCTGCTGGACTATGGGCAGGATTGAATGTGAATGAATAAATATTAACACAGAACCAGTCCTTGAACAGTTATTCAGTTGTAGTGAGAGGGTAGTCCATCATGCTCTTAACCAGGTTAGCTATTCTCTGCAACACTTTTCTAGCTGGTTCAAATAATGCTTCCTCACCACATGCCGATATACAGCGGTGTGTAAAAGTATTCAGTTTCCTTGAAAATCATATTTATCTGCTCGACGAAAGATTTGTATACATATTTATCCATTCAGTATTTTTAATGTGAACTCTTAAACTGTAACAATAAATACATTTTTAAAGTCAAAATAAATCTTCTTCACTTCAATAACTACAGAAAAAGATAAACTCAAAAGTTAGTGTTTGCTTAAGTATTTAAGTATTTTATCACTCTCAGCATAAAGCCAAAGCGACACTGGAATAGCTCAAAAACAAGAAGGTGATAGTTTTGCAATGGCCAAGTCAAAGCCCAAATCTTAACCCTACTGAAAATATGTGGCACGATTAGAAAAATGCTGTCCTGAGGCATCATCCCACCAACCTAGAGGACCTCTATAAATTCTGCTAAGAAGAATGGAGAAGAATCACTCCTGAACAATGTACAAAGCTGGTACACACCTACCCCGAAAGAACTAATGCTGTTACCTGTAGGGTTCTCTCCAAAATATTAATGTGTAGTGCTTGAATACTTGCAAACACTAACTTTGAGTTTTTCTTCTTCAGTGAAATATCTACAAGAAATGGTTTATTTTGATTTTAGAAATATATTGTTACAGTATAAGAGTTTACATTAAATATACTGAATGTGACTGTGTAGAAATCTTTTGCCATGCAGAAAATTATGATGACTTTAAAGGGGATTAAATACTTTTGCACACCACTGTCAGTTAAACAATAACTTCATCTGCATGTTCATATATATATATATATATATATATATATATATATATATATATATATCTATATATATATCTATATATATCTATATATATATCTATATATATATATATATATATATATCTATATATATATATATATATGATTTTATTTGAAGAAAATAACATTTCATGCAATCACATCGAACTTATATAATAAATGATTTCATAGAGATGTTGCTAAATTGTTTTTGTAACTGCGACTCTGTTCATAGTCCAGGGATGTACATTTCTAAAAACCTGAAACCACTGACTATTCCTAAGTGATCTCAGTCAATGCAATATTTTGCAATTGTGTATATATTTTCCAGAAGTTCACTGTCGGCTCTTTTGTTTTGCTACCATTGAGGTCCAGGTTTATTGATCTAATAACAACTCGGCTGTTGCACAACTTCATCTCAGTACATAGATTCAATGTTGATGATCAGGCCATTACCATGGCATTGTCTGCAAATTTGATGATCTGGTTCTTTCTGTGTTTTGCTGTGCTGTCTTGTGTTAAAATTGAATATAACCTAGGGATCACACAGCAGGCTTGCAGGGTACCGGTGCTTGTTTTCAGTCCTAATTACCTGTCACCTCCAAGCTAGAAATTTCAGCAACCAGTTACCAGTTGAGGTAATGAGAGGCAATCTGAGAGTTTCTGCGTTTCAATATTATCGATTTTTTTCTTATGACACAGAGTGCAATATGCCTTCACTAAAATATGTGACATGATGTGGATGGTGAGGAAGGAGAAACACATGATGATTCTCCTGTCATTTCAGTTGTGGAAGCAAACCAGCCAGTGAGCTTCACATCCAGCAGTAGCTGAGCTACAGGTACTTGACCAGTCGGTACTGAGACTGGTAATGCGAGAGACTGCATACTGTTCTCAAATAAAAAATATTGCTAACTTGTCATTCATGTCTATAACCTTAGTACAGAAATCAAGTGGTAAAAAGACATGGAAACAGCCCTACATAAAATAATATATAGAATATGCTTCCAATTTGAGGAAGCTGGGGTGATGAATGTGAGAGAAATGAGTAACTGAAAGAATAATATATATGGGAGAGGGAAATGCATGCTAAAATGAATGTCTTTGGTGCCCATCCCCATGATGCTAAAAACAAATGTTAATACAGCGTCTATAAAAAGTATTTACCCTCGGAAGTTTTCTCATTTTATTGTTATACAGCATTGAATTACATTGAATTTAATTTTTTTTTTTTTTTTTTTTTTTACACTGGTCAACAGAAAAAGCTTTTTGAATGTCAGTGAAGACATACCTCAGCAGAGTGATCTAAAATAAATGTGAAACACGAAATAAATTATTTCATAATTAATTTGACACACCTAAATCCTGACTGGTGCAGCCAGCTGGTTTTAGAAGTCATAAAACTAGTTTAAGGAAAATCACCAGTCTGTAGTGAAGGGGTTTCAGTTGATTGTAGTATAAGTGCACCTGTATCCAGTACTGTGGCTTAATCTGCACAATAAAAACAAAAGAACACTTCATACAACTCTGTGAAAAGATGATTGAAAAGTGCAACTCAGTCACAGAATGGATATAAGAAAATTTTCAAGTCACTGAAAATACTTGAGTACAGTTAAACTAGTCATAAAACATTTTGGAAAGAGTGGCACAGCTATAAATCTGTCTAGAGCAAGTTGTCCACATAAACTCAGAAGAACACAACGACTAGTGACGAAGGTCACTAAGAAACCCATGAAAACTTTAATCAAATTACAATCTACAGTCGCTGAAATTGACCCACTACTTGACCAATTGCTGCTTTAGTGGCAAAGACAAAAAACGTACATGACCTCTTTTCTAGAGTTTGCCAGTAGGCATATGGGAGACTCTGAATTCAGCTGCTGGAAGGTTCTGTGTTTCCCCCAAGACTAAAATGTAACTCTTCAGCCATCAGACTAAATGCTATGTTTCCAAACGCTTCACATTATCAAAGCACATAATCCCTACCATGAAGCATGGTGGTGACAGTATCATGATGTGGGAATGTTTCTCCATAGCAGACCCTGGAAGCCTTGTGAAAGTAGAGTATTAAATGAATGCAGCAACATAAAGGAAAATCCTGGAAAAAAACTGATGTTGTCTGCAAGAAACTTGCACTTAGGAAGATTTGACTTCCAGCAAGGTACTGATCTCAAGCATAAATTCAGAACTACAAATGAATGGCTTGTTAGCATAGTTAATGTCCTGGAGTGGCTGAGCCAGAAGCCAGATCTCAGTCCAATTGAGAAATTATGGCTGGACTTGGAAAAAGACTGTCCACTAGTGATGCCCACATGAGTGATAGAAGAATGGGGATAATTTTCTTATAGAGACCTGTGCACACATACTCAAGGATGTAGTTGGCTGTCAAAGTAGTTAGGGATACTCCGATCAGGTTTTTTTAAGGCTGATACTGATTACCGATTTCATGTTACTTGATCAGCCGATTCTGATACAGTTTCTGAATTTTTTTTCCTTTTATCCCTTTAAAACACTTTTTACACAAATCTCCCAAATAACCAGACTAATATAGGACATAAGACTTCTATTTAAGTGTATTTTTATAATTAAACTATAGGCCCCATGTGTTAACTGTTCATTTTTTATTGCAAAAATTAAATTCTGTAGGCTTATTGTTCAGTGACCATAAAATACCAAAATGAATACAATTTCCTAAAAATATACACTTTAATAAAATATCCATCCATCCTCTTCCGCTTATCCGAGGTCGGGTCGCAGGGGCAGCAGCTTGAGCACAGATACCCAGGCTTCCCTCTCCCTGGCCACTTCTTCTAGCTCTTCCGGGGGAATCCCAAGGCATTCCCAGGCCAGCCAAGAGACATAGTCCCTCCAGCGTGTCCTGGGTCTTCCCCGGGGCCTACTCCCAGTTATACGTGCCCGGAACACCTCATCAGGGAAGCATCCAGGAGGCATCCTGATCAGATGCCTGAGCCACCTCATCTGACTCCTTTCGATGCGGAGGAGCAGCAGCTCTACTCTAAGCCTATCCTGGATGACTGAGCTTCTCACCCTATCTTTAAGGGAAAGCCCAGACACCCTGCGGAGGAAACTCATTTCAGCCGCTTGTATTCGCAATCTCGTTCTTTCGGTCACTACCCATAGCTCATGACCATAGGTGAGGGTAGGAACATAGATCGACTGGTAAATTGAGAGCTTTGCCTTGCGGCTCAGCTCCTTTTTCACCACGACAGACCGATGCAGAGCCCGCATCACTGCGGATGCTGCACTGATCCGCCTGTCGATCTCACGCTCCATTCTTCCCTCACTCATGAACAGGATCCTGAGATACTTGAACTCCTCCACTTGGGGCAGGATCTCGCTCCCAACCCTGAGAGGGCACTCCACCCTTTTCTGGCTGAGGACTATGGTCTCTGATTTGGAGGTGCTGATTCCCATCCCAGCCGCTTCACACTGAGCTGCGAACTGATCCAGAGAGAGCTGAAGATCGCGGCCTGATGAAGCAAACCGGACAACATCATCTGCAAAAAGCAGTGACCCAATCCTGAGCCTACCAAACCGGACCCCCTCAACGCCCTGGCTGCGCCTAGAAATTCTGTCCATAAAAGTTATGAACAGAATCAATGACAAAGGGTAGCCCTGGCGGAGTCCAACTCTCACTGGAAATGGATTTGACTTACTGCCGGCAATGCGGACCAAGCTCTGACACCGATCGTACAGGGATCAAACAGCCATTATCAGGGGGTCCGGTACCCCACACTCTCGGAGTACCCCCCACAGGATTCCCCGAGGGACACGGTTGAACGCCTTTTCCAAGTCCTCAAAACACATGTAGACTGGTTGGGCAAACTCCCATGCACCTTCCAGGACCCTGCTAAGGGTGTAGAGCTGGTCCACTGTTCCGCAACCAGAACGAAAACCACCCTGTTCCTCCTGAACCCGAGGTTCCACTATCAGACAGACCCTCCTCTCCAGGACCCCCGAATAGACTTTTCCAGGGAGGCTGAGGAATGTGATCCCTCTGTAGTTGGAACACACCCTCCGTCCCCCTTCTTAAAGAGGGGGACCATCACCCCGGTCTGCCAATCCAGAGGCACTGTCCCTGATGTCCATGCGATGTTGCAGAGGCGTGTCAATCAAGACAGTCCTACAACATCCAGAGCCTTGAGGAACTCCGAGTGTATCTCATCCACCCCCCAGGGCCCTGCCACCAAGGAGTTTTTTGACCACCTCGGTGACCTCAGTCCCAGAGATGTGGGAGCCCACCTCCGAGTCCCCAGGCTCTGCTTCCTCATTGAAAGGCATGTTAGTGGGATTGAGGAGGTCTTCGAAATACTCCCCCCACCGACCCACAACATCCCGAGTCAAGGTCAGCAGCGCACCATCCCCACCATATGCAGTGTTGACACTGCACTGCATCCCCATCCTGAGACACCGCATGGTGGACCAGAATCTCCTCGAAGCCGTCCGAAAGTTGTTCCCCATGGCCTCCCCAAACTCCTCCCACGCCCGAGTTTTTGCCTCCGCAACCAACAAAGCTGCATTCCGCTTGGCCTGCCGGTACCTATCAGTTGCCTCCAGAGTCCCATAGGACAAAAAGGTACTGTAGGACTCCTCCTTTAGCTTGACGGCATCCCTCACCGCCGGTGTCCACCAATGGGTTCGGGGATTGCCGCCACAACAGGCACCGACCGGGATGTGGTCGAAGTTCTGCCGGAGGTGGGAGTTGAAGCTACTTCTGACAGGGGACTCTTCCAGACATTCCCAGCAGAACCTCACAACACGTTTGGGCCTACCAGGCCTGACCGGCATCCTCCCCCACCATCGAAGCCTACTCACCACTAGGTGGTGATCAGTTGACAGCTCCGCCCCTCTCTTCAACTGAGTGTCCAAGACATGTGGCCGCAGGTCTGACGACACGACCACAAAGTCGATCATCGAACTGAGGCGTAGAGTGTCCTGGTGCCAAGTGCACATATGAACACCCCTATGCTTGAACATGGTGTTCGTTATGGACAATCCGTGACGAGCACAGAAGTCCAATAACAAAACACCGCTCAGGTTCAGATCGGGGGGGCCATTCCTCCCAATCATGCCCTTCCAGGCCTCACTATCATAACCCACGTGAGCATTGAAGTCTCCCAGCAGAACGAAGGAGTCCCCAGAAGGTATGCCCTCTAGCACCCCCTCCAGGGACTCCAAAAAGGGTGGGTACTCCAAACTGCTGTTTGGCGCATACGCGCAAACAACAGTTAGGACCCGTCCCCCCACCTGAAGGCGGAGGGAGGCTACCCTCTCGTCCACTGGGGTAAACCCCAATGAACAGGCTCCAAGTTGGGGGGCAATAAGTATGCCCACATCCGCTCGGTGCCTGTCACTGGGGGCAACTCCAGAGTGGTAGAGAGTTCAGCCCCTCTCAAGGAGATTGGTTCCAGAGTCCAAGCTGTGCGTCGAGATGAGTCCGACTATATCTAGCCGGAACCTCTTGACCTCACACACTAGCTCAGGCTCCTTCCCCTTCAAAGAGGGGAATTTTGATAAATTCTAATTATTCTGAACACATGTACAGTGCAGCAAAACTAATAAAAGTAGAACTTTGGGGACCTTCTATTGTTGTCTCAGTATTGTCTTGAAAATAATTAAACTCCTAAAAAAAACTCCATCCTAAAGTGTTTTCCCACACACATTAGCTGAATGGGCAAATGTTATACTAAACTGAACTCAGAATTTTATTTGAACATGTTATGTTCTTGATTCTGCATTTATTGTTTAAAACCAGACACACCTGTTTTTTAGCTATTTTTCTTTTTTTGGTTTTAGAATTTGATTACATTTCTCGTATTTTGCTTTCATATTTCTAAAAATTACTTAATCTTCTTGGTATTGATGATTCAGTTGTGAGTTGGAACTAACAGCTTGCATATAGAAAATGTCCATTTGCCAAGGTGCCAGCTAGCTATTTGGTTATTATTTAAAGAAAAACTGATAAGTGAAAGTGTAATTACTAGTACATAGTGAACACATAACATGAAAAACTAAAAACTTTGCTGCGGGATATGTGTTCTAATGGTCAGAATAATACTGTATACCATTTTATGTACTTTGTTTATCCTAATTAAAAGAGATGGACAAAAGGAACAATTACCTACAGACATTAAACATACACACAGACCTTTTCAGACTCTTATGGATCAAACCAGACACCAGATAACAATCGTAAACAATGTAGTTTACTAGAACCAGTAAATGTACACTGAAAAAGAAAATAGAAGGTGCAGAAACTACAGCAACAACACACATGGGAATCTCTACAATTAAAGATCATTTTTAGTATTTTTCAAGTCAGTTATTTTTTCACAATCATGGTATATATTAATTTGCCACATAAAACTGTTCTAAAGTGAAGTGTTTGTTTATAAATTTAAAAAAATAACTAGCCTGCTCTTACATTTTCAAATGGATGTGTAGGGGCAAGAGTAAAACATCTACTTTGAAGCAGCAAAGATTTCGATTTAAGAAAATGTGTCTTATGAATTTATGAGGCATGCTTGTGACAACAAAAGTAAAATAAGATAGAAGTAATACATTTTATCACATATTCATGGTATGATTTTCTTGACAAAAAGATAAGTTTTCTGTCTGCTTTTCTGCTTGTGGTGCCTGTTGTGTGTGGAGCTTTGACATTTTCCATAGGTGCAGCCACAACTCGCCAGATCTCCACTTGTGCTTGTTTAAGTTTTATTCTGTCAAGGGTTGTAACAAATGGTACTACAAAACTGTGCAAGTGTGTTATATAATGACAGATTTGTCAGTGTGCCCTGAAATCATCTGATTTAAGTACGCATCTGCGGTTATTCAAAATGTCCACGTATGCTGGCACTCCATATGTACTCAAATTTCATATAACCTATGGAGTTAGATTCATGACAAGTGGCAGCATTTATTAAATTGCAACATTTTAATCAACTGGGTACAATATACTGAATGGTCTCTCCTCCCTTGTAACATCTTCATGTTTTTATGAAAATTAAATCTTAAAAAAAAAAAAAAAAAAACTAATAATGAGTGTTAATGCTTCCCTGCTACTCACTAAAAGGAATTATGTTATTGTTAAAATTAAGTGTATTTGCACTTTCATGAAGCAAACTACAGTAAAACACACGACCTTAATTTAATAAAAAATGTAAAAAGATATTAAAATGCTGCTGTAATTTAATAATTTTTTGTAATGTATTTGTTTATTTATTTTTAGCCCTTCACTGAGGATCTAGAAGGCCTGGGCATGTTCACACTGATAAATACCACAATCTTTGTAAATGTCATAATTCACTACTTTAAGATGAGCCTCTGCGGTGGGTTGGCACCCTGCCTGGGATTGATTCCTGCCTTGTGCCCTGTGTTGGCTGGGATTGGCTCCAGCAGACCCCCCCCCGTGACCCTGTGTTTGGATTCAGCGGGTTGGAAAATGGATCACAGGCCCCTGGGTGACTTAGCTCCTTAACCGAGAATTAATCATATTTTTAACAGTGGAGCATGTGGGCATCCAGTAGTGTAGTTCTGCGTGGTATTTTCCACTGTTGCGTTCAGTGCGTGGAGACTCCCGATCATTTCATCAAGTAGGTTTGTGGGTTTTGGGTTTGTAACCCTTGGTCATTTCAGCACACAGAGGCTTCATCATTTCATTGTGCCTGGGGGCTTGTGAAAAGGCCCCTTGCTGTCCAGGGCCCCTGGGCACGCACCCAGAACACCCTGAAGGTAGAGCAGCCCATGCCTTTAGAGGACTGAAAACTGTTAAAGCTAAGTCTTAAATTAAAGTAGAACTGCTTACATCTTTTTGAGATGTATTTCATTCCATTTTGCACTTTCTTGGTTATACTGTGCTTGTGTATTCAATTTAAAAAAAAAAAGGTGGAGAATTGATGATGCTGCAATTTTGATGAGGCTTGGAGAGACCACAGAACTTTTATATAGAGTATGTATGTTGCCCCAGTCTTCACGTGTGTTTTCTGCCATATCTCAGACATGCTGTCAGGTTTGTTCTGATAATTTTCTAAGGCATATGAGGAGGTGGGTGTGTTTTGTACCTTGAATTACAGTACTAGTGTAAGTTACTACATTGGGTTCATTGCTACTTGACCCATATTCTTGCGACTGTAACTTTTAATAAGACAGTTTTAAAAAATGAATATGTAAATTTTGTATCACTTACTACAGTAGATTTTTTCTAGGTGGGTTCATCTTTTAGTATATATATTTAAGACTCAAGTGAAATGGTGTCAAATGAAGGAAGACAACATTACGCCTTTAAATCAATTTTAAATGTAAATCTGAAGTAATAACCACAATCCTCGATAACATAATAGGGCAGCAAATTATTCTTATATCTCTCTGGACTTCTGGAATCCAGTGTGAACTTGACCCTTAGTAGATAAGAGAGAGATACACTGACAGTTGTATGCTTTATTTTAATAATACATTAAATATGATCTTGTTTTGTGAACAGGACTTTTTTTTTTTTTTTTTTTTTTGCAGAAAGGTAAAGATGACTGAAAATGTTGAGGATGAATCATTGTTTGTATGTAAGTATACATCCAGGGTTATTCAGACTTATTTATGGTTGCTAAGCTATTGGAACAGGGATAAAAACAGAGGAAATATTTTAATGTAATCCCCTGTTTATCTTCACTCACAATTGGTGCATTTTAGATTTTTTTAATATTCAATTTTAGTACTTTTAGGACCACTTTGCTTTTTTTAACTTAAACTTAAATTGAAGAACATTATATTCTGTCACATGATTGCACCAGCGACAGCTAATATTTTAATACCTCCAGAGCAAATAATTGAACAGCACTGATTTTTTTTTTTTTAAACACGGAAAGGTATATCATATAGTTGGTTGTTATTATAATTAATTGATTATATAGAGTCTAGAGGTTTTAATAATAATTGACACTTATTGCTGTATCGTTCTACATGGTCACCTTAGCCAGTTGTCAATGTACTCTTTTTAGAAAAACACAATTTCAATTTTCACAGGGTGTGATGACTGTGGCCAGTACCATGACTCGGAGTGTCCGGAACTGGGACCTGTTGTAAAAGTAAAGGATTCATTTGTCTTGAGCAGAGCAAGGTGAGTTATCTGGATGACGTGTTCAATTAATTAAAGTATACTTCTTGATTTTTTTTTAAAGGATATATGCCATTGTGTAGTTACATTTTCACCAAAGAACATAAATTAGGTTTTATAGTTTATTCACCATAAGTCTGTAAACATTTGGGCGATTGATATTTTTATTTTTTTAATATAAACTATTTTCTTATAAAGGGTTTGTTTCCTCACTTCTCTGGAATTGTATTTTTTGTTGAATACTCTTACTTTTTGTACTCTATTTTATGTATGTTAAGTTAAATGGTGACTTTAAATTGGTCTGATGTGATAGTGTGGATATGAGTATGAATGTGTCCTTTGTTGAACTTGTGTTCTATTCAAACCTGATTTGCCTTGTTCACTATGTTGCCTGGGTAGGCTCTGGTCCCTCACGGCCATGAATTGGATCAGTCAGTTGAAAAATAAATGGATGGATGAACCTCTTGCTGACAACTCTTGAAATAAATTATGCAGATTAAGACATTACATGGAACTAAAAGTTTATGTCATAGTAACATTTAGTATATTTAGTAGGATTTGTTTTGTTATAACTTTTACTTATAAAAATAATACAGACATACAAAATAAGGACAGCAGCAACAATCATTCCCCCACATAACACAGACAGTTTAACACAAAAACACACTTCCATCTGCTTTCTCTGGAACAACAGGCATGTTATAACCATGCAACAATCACTTTAATCAGAAAGGCAACCTGTATTTCCCTTCCCAACGTCCCCTCTCTAATGATATTTCAGAGTAGATAAAGGGCATGGAAGTTATTCTTGACTTGCTGAGCCGGAATATGGTCCCACTCCTGTAAGTCTGTAGCTGTCACAGCCCATATATTGTCCAGCATCTGGATGCAATCCTCAACATACCAAAGTTATTCCCTGAAGAACAACCAGTTTGACTGCTATGGATCCAAGGGTTTGTTTTGACCAGCTGTGTCATAAAATCTGATGGAAACATTCAACTACCTTTTTATCACACCTTACTGTTCATCAAGTTCTTGGCAAATATGAAGAAAGCAACCCAGATGCAGGGTAAAGAATAACTTTGTTCAAAAAACAGTAGTCTTAATGTCTTACATCTATAATGTGGAATTTGTCTATACCACACAATAGCTGTATGCCATAGAATGAACTGTGATTTTCCAAACAAGCTACAAAGCACAGAATACTTCACAAAAGCAATACTGTAGGATCAATGTGTGTCAAGAAGGAAACCCAATAGTCTAAATAATTGTTTTTGTTCAGATATGCGTTTCCACTCCAATACACTTTATAACTCTTCGCTGGAACTTAGATGATATCTTTAGTCCACTGAAAGCTAAACACTTTATAATTAGTAAATAGTTTTCCAAAAGGTTGTTCCATATTGCCTACTTATATGTAATTAGTACTATCCAATAAGGATTCATCATAACTGTTTGGTAAAGGTATTTCTGGATTTTTTAAAATCCAGATTACAGAAGGAGCAATTAAGAAAATCACTCTCTCAAAATGCATCTTTAGTGAAATCTCAATCAAAGCTGTGCATTAGAACTAGAGGAAATCCCATAAGTTATTTGGCTGTTACATCACTTGCAAGTCAGAAAACTAGACAAAGTATATGATCTCTAATTTACTTTTTGAGCCATGGATAAAAATTGTAAAATCACCATTATGCTATTCCCTTCTTTTTTTGTTAGGAACTCCCTATATTAACTAGAACATACAATTTTCTTTTATATGCTATCATGATCAAGAACACAGTGAACATTCTTAACAAAAGTGGTAAAACTTTAAGTAAGCTAGAATTGACAAGAAGCTCTAAGATTAATTTGTAGAGGGAAGAAAGATGTAAGTGTCATTTAATTTCCTTTATCTCAGCCTTGCTTAGGATGGCATAAACTATGGGTTCCTGGGTTCTTAGTCTGCTAATTGAGAAAAAGTTGACCCCTGTGGAAAAGGTAGAGAAGTAAAATAGAAATATCTTATAAAGACACTTTTTTTTGGCAAGTGCCAGCTAGTATTCTTCTAAGTCTCTGCCACCCTTGAGAAAAGGGTTATAAAGGATTAGCTTTGAACACACCACCAGCTAACTTATTTTTATCTCCTCTTAGAATTCTTGAAAGTGTGAAACAAGCGTTTTCTTTTTAACTTTATTTAATTCTTATACAATTTCCTGGATTAATAACTTCTTGCCTGAGTAATTGACTTGATAACTCCTTTTGTATAACTCAAGACTCATAATGTGTTTCCTCATTAGGGATACATAGCTAGGCCTTAAACCAGACTTCTTTTGTATATGATGCTCATAAGAAATGGAAAATTAAAAGGATTATAATATGTTTTTTTGCTTCAGTTATTTTATGCAGTAATAATGAAGCTTACAAAGACTGAAACAAATACCCTTCTCTGATCCTAATGACAGTTTATCTATCTGGCCTTATCTAAGAAACTTGAATATCTCATCTTCCCGCTCTTTCTTCTTTGTGCCATCCATAAATAAATTAATCTACCATTATGAAGTATAATTTCTTATCCTGCAGCTACAGAATGTGTTATGTTTCATCTTCCAATGACTGTGTCTACATCTGTCTTTTTTTACAACTAACTATGGTTGCAAATAGTAATAGCTGGTACTTTTCTGAAATGGTAGGCCCTTTGTCATGCATGTTTCCACTACAAGTCCCTTGTTCAACAGCAGACATCAGTATCATCAGCAATTCATTAAGAGTTCTAAGAGAGCTAAGTCTGTGGTTTGCATAGCATTTGCTTTTCTGAAAGATATTTTGCTTTTAATTAAAATTATTTGTGTGTCATGAACATATTTAAACAGCTGAACTCCCATTGTTTGGGAAACATGTAACCAAGATTTAATCATCTTCAATGCATCATGTCTTCTCCACTTGTTTCAGGCTGTTCAGTTATTTCAACTCTTCATCCTACCAAGGAAATGATGCCTGTTTGTTGACAACATTGTTTTATTCGTGACAGTGTTAAGAGCACCCTGACAGAACAACAGACTTCAGTGGCTTAAATGAAAGAACCTGCACATGGATTAGCAATGCAGTATTTCAGAGTAGTGGCCTCAGTAGTAGTGTGGCTAGACTGTAGCAACATCTGAACACAAAACTTGCAATAAGTTAACTGAAGGCAAGTAGTGAACTATACCAATGAACAATGAAATGCTTCGCATCTACACTATTTGTTTTTTTTTTTTTTTTGTCATACCTGTTAAGGGCCATATTTTACAATATTTTTACCTTAGTTTTCTAATGACAAGATAAGGTAAAAGCTGGGTTTCTGTATTGTACTAATATGTGAAAGAGCTTTTCTTAATATTTTAGGCTTTGCATAAGCTCCACAGACATGCTTTTTGTATCTATATTTGCACATCCTCCCCTCACCATAGTCAGGAGTATATGGCATATGCATATATAAGGCTATTTTGCATTGACATTGAATAGTCTAAAAGAGATTAGAAGCTAATTAGTAAATAGTGAGATTGTGTAAGCTTTTAAAAGTGCAATGTTCAAATTTAACCTTTATTTCTCCATTTGATTGCAATCCTCGTCACATTAATAAACATTTAATAAGACATACTGTAGTACTCAGCCAGCAGTACCAGTTCAGGTTACTTGCCATGCAATAGATCATTTAAGCATTTTCTTTATTATTTTCTATCCCAGCACTAGTTTTCATTTGCCTGTCTGCTATGAAGCACAGATTTGTGATGAGCCAATGTATTCGTTTTCCTTCTATGTCAGTCATAGAATGCTGCAGTTCCATTAGAGACACCAAAGGTCTCATGATAGACTCCTTTTATAGTACTTTTCCTTTCATGGTTCTAGATTTTGGAGGATTTATCTGTTGTATACAAACTTGAAGCAGTGCATTTTTTCCCTCAAGCTTTTCAGTTGACTCTTTTGTACTTTGTGGAGCTTTGAAGGCACTGGAACATTTTCTCGGCAGATTTCCTAATTTAATACATTTCAGTTATATAATCAGGGATTTCTGCTCCTTTCTGTTAGGAGCTGTAATAGGACTGTATAGGACTTCTTAGAGATGAAGCATTTAATTTCAATTTAAGAAGATGGTATTAGCTAATTAGAACTTATAAGGATGGTATTAAGCAAATCATGTAATCTTTAACAGCAGTTTATATTCATATGATTGATTGATTATGTTTTTATTGCAGGTGTATGATAAATTCACAGCAGTTAGTCAGTTTTTGTTTCTTTGTTCCTGAAACTAGGCTAAGGAACTTTTTAACATTCTAATATTTTAGAAATCACAGAGCCACCCTGGTCATTCTAGAGGTAGAGCAGTTACTGCACTTAGGAGACTTGTATTTTAAACAATGTAATATTGTCACCACTAGCTTATACTTGAGGAACCCATCAATTAACTATTAGTAATAGAATGGTGTTAGACATATGTATGAAATACAATATATAACTTTAAAACTGAGTGCAGTTTTTCCAGACTTTAACATCATTTTTAATTTATAGGCTTTGATGTTTGCAGGTCATACAATGACAGTTATGATTCCATATAGAATCACTTTTGAATGAATTGATTTTGTGATATATACTAAAGCTTGTGATTTGTGGCTTTTTTGAAAAAAATAAAATTGTTTCACAAAGTAGATTTTTGACACAAAATCTGTATCATTATGAAAGGATGTTTAAGTCGTAAAGTTGTGAGTTTGAAGTCCCCATTAATTTACTGGTAATTAAACGATGAGTAAAGCTAACATTTACATTTCACAATGAATAAAGTTTTTTATACCTAGTAAACCACTGAAAAGTTTATCTTCTGCCATATATGTCTTAATTAATGCCAATGCCTAAAGGTTATATCATTCTTGATTAAGCTAAAAAAAAAAAAGGTTACTGCTGGTTCAGGTGAAGTTGAAGTAAAATTTAAGTTTATTGCTGTCTAATTCTCCTTATTCCAGCAACACAGACTTAATAGCATAAAAACACAACTGTACAGAGTGCATCACAAAAGTACAAATAATTCAAAATATTAATGCCCAGACCTAGACAAATACAGTACAGTAATCACATGATACAACTAAAGAGTAATACATCACACAACACAAGATTTAAACAATGCAACTCCTTACATATAATCATATCCTAATAAAAGTAGTACAGTAATAGCAATAGTAAAAAATGAGCATAATCAAAACCTGATGCATTATACAGGAAGTCCAGAGTTTCAAAACCTAATTACCTTGGATTACCTTGGACGAAGAAAAACTGTTACAATGACAAAGTGCCTTGGTAGAGATAGATCTAAACTGTCTGTCTGAAAGAAATGAATTGAACAAAGACATGATATTGTTAGCTCATCTGAGAAGCCATCTGCCATGCAGGATACTGAAACAGTTTTCACTACTCTCTCCACCCTTTACCAGTTTTGTTCAGTGATGGTGCAGTACCAGGTTGTAAAAATGTTGTGTGCTCTGTGTTATTGCTGTATCAAACATTACAAGCAAAGGTCTGGAGATGTTACATTTTTTCAACTGGCGAGGAAGGAAAAGTCTTTCAGTAGGCTTTTTAATAGTGCTGTTTGTCTGCTAAAAGTGTTGTTTAAATAATTTATATTTTATCATCATTGATAGTATAATATTGTCTCTTCATAATCTGTATGTATGAATGTATGAAAGCATTCAAAAACTATTAATATTTTATTAACTAGGGGGCTTTGCCCCCTGCTCGCTTCGCTCACCCACCTCCTTTATCAACTTATGATTGATATAAGTAAGTAGCTTCCATTTTCTGTACAGTAACAGCATTTACAACTGATGATGAGCAAATAATGATTTGTTTCCATGTTAATTATTTTCAGTACTCAGAACTGTTTTTGATAGTACCTAAGCTTATTTTGAAATGTTTTAATAGTCTGTTAGAGAAGTAAAAATTAGCTATCAAGAGCAATAATATAAACTAAGTTTATTAGAATGTATCCTTCTCCATTTTCCACAAGACAGAGGGGAATAGTCACTCTGCAAGTGTTATTTTTGAACCAAGAGTGTTAATAATTGATTAAACAGTCACAGCCCAGTTTTACTTTATTCCTTAAAATTGTGCATAAAACAGCAATTTTTTCTTTAAACATTTAATGCATATTTAAAAATTCTGAGCTGCAGTTTTCTTTGTCTCCATGATATAATAGCAGAGCTTAATATAAAACCTATAATAGTGTGAACCTGTCAATGGGGAGCATGTGGTATGAAAATGAATTGATTTTTAACAGAATGCTAAATTCATTTGCCATAATAAGAAGGTTAGCACTGGTAGTTTATTTATTTAACAGCCTTTGGCATGTTAGTACAAATGTTGCACTGATTCCAGATAGACTGTTTCTAGTTGAATGAGCGCAAGTTATTATTTCAGTGTCTCTTCAATGGAAGTCAGGAGATTCCACCTTGTGCACATAATCAGTTTCACTTTTCACTGAAGCTTATACATGGGTTCATTTCTTTGTTATTTGTGTTCCAAATGTAGGGTATGACATCTGTGCAGAACTGAGTTATACACATTAAGATCACATAATGTAACATTATAAAATGTAAAGAAATACAATACAGGTTAATAATTTTTGCAGCCACAGTAAACAATTTCAAAGGATGGCTATCACTAATCGCATGCTGTACTGCATCAAGAATGTGATCAACCTCATTTGGTAGTCTGAGAATTAGAAGTCAAAACCAATAAATCCTGTGATAAATACGGCAAGCCACTGGATGAATAAGGAGCATTAGCTATAACATTTTGAGCAACTAAGTTTGACCTTTATTTTCTTTACCTACCTGCCTCTGGTGTTGTTTATGTTCTCCGATCTCTTGTTTCAATACTTTCATATATTCATTTTTAAAATCCGCACCATCTTAAAGGTGACTTATATGGACATTTAAGTTAATGTAAGGCTGCAGATTTGGGTTCAAAAGGTAAAGAGCAACAGATTTAAAAACTCTTTGTTCCCAGAGCTATAACCATTTTGAATTCTGTTACTTGTAAGTGATACCGCTGAATACTGAAATTTATTATTGTGTACTGTAATTATTCTTCTTTGTTCAAATCTTGATTGTTTGTATATATATGGTATCACTAATTGTCAGTTATTGTGCCTTGGCTTATTTTGTTGTATCTGTGTAACAATGCCTTATGTTTTGTACTTGCCTGCTTCAAACAAATTTCCCTCTAGAATAATAAAGACTATATAACCTAACCTAATGTAAGTACACTTCTATGTCCAGTCACCCATCAAGTCTGACATATTTATTTAGACAATAAGCATCAGTGTATTAAGATCTTATACCCAGTTATTCTAATTTGGGTTGTGCAGTGCTGGCATCTATCCCAGTAACATTGGGTACAAGGCAGGAAATCGGCCTCATACAGGGTACCAGCCAATCACAAGCCACATTTACAGTCACCAGTGTGGGATGAGGTACAGTGGAGAACCTTGACAAAACCATATGTAGTCATGTGGAGAATGTGCAAAATCCACAACAAATGTGCCAAAAAATGATTTTAAGATCTATTCCTTGAAGATATAAGGCTATATCCCTTACAGCTAAGTCACCCATCAAGAAAACACGTTAAGAGAAAATTGAACCCTTTGTTTAGTCAACATTCTGCAGTGTAATCATGATGATTTAAAAGTAAGATACATAGGGTCTTGGAAGGGTGTTTGGCAAAATTGTGAATGACTAAGCATTTGTTCTAAAATAGTAAGTGAAAAAATGTTTCTGCTGTTGGAGAAATCAGAATAAAAGCTGCAGTTTACCAGGTAGACCCAAATATACTGAATGTAAGTGGTTATAAATCTAAACAGACAAATTTAGCATATTACCTAAATGACCATCTATATTTTTTGCCAAAATATAGATCATCTTTGCCAGATAGTCTGGAAATAAAGAAGATTAGTCATGAAGTGGAAGGAGTCTTTGTGTTGACTCAGCTTGTAAAACGAACACAGTTTGGACCCTTTGAAGCCAAGAGAGTAGCAAAGCTGGAAAAGGAAATGTCATTCTCTTTAAAGGTGGGAGGATTTGTAATTTTTAGTTTCTTTATATGAAGGTTATTTGTATGTGTGTCTAATTATTTAAGATATTATAGTATAAACATTATGTTGTAGAAGTGTTTATATGAATTATTTCAAATTTAACAGAGTGTCAGTCTTTGTAAAGTACTAGGTAAGGTTCAGAGTCACCACTGTCTTACTGTGTGAATTTCAAGGCAGTATTTTAACTTCGTAACTGTCAAAATACACGTGTAATAAAAAAATACCCTTTTCACCTATAAAATTTCTTTAAACACTATTAATTATTGAGTGTCAGTCTTTGTAAAGTACTAGGTAAGGTTCAGAGTCACCACTGTCTTACTGTGTGAATTTCAAGGCAGTATTTTAACTTAGTAACTGTCAAAATACACGTGTAATAAAAAAATACCCTTTTCACCTATAAAATTTCTTTAAACACTATTAATTATTGAAGATCTTAATATAAAATAAAAAAGTGTTTTGGCATTTAAAATGAACATTTCTTTCTGTATATATTTTATGAAAATAGTTTCTTCTTTGATAATAGCAGGAAGAAAATATCCTGTATTTGCAGAATTTATAGATAATGGAAAATCTAAATTTTCGTTATGATGCTTATCTTTGCAAAATGCACACAATTTAACTTATGTTTTCTTTCAGATTTGGTGAGAATCTTATCAGTTATGCTTTTTGACACTCTAAATCATTTAGCATGAAAAACAATATTCTGCTATTTCCTTAGAGAACATTACATATTGTGCCTCCCAGTTGGTGCATAAACAAAGTCCTTTTCAAATTTTACACATCAAATCTATAATTCCTCGTTGTTACACATTCATCATTCTGCTTTTGTACAGGTTTTCCTTCAGTGTATTGGATGTATTTATTTGCGGGCTAATACTGGAGCAGGACTATATGATCTTTACATTATCATCTAGAAAAATGAACATATACATATGCTCAATTTAAAAATAAAATGCCACCAGAGGATTTTCAGCTTCCATCTTGTACATTTTCTACCACTCTTTTTAATGACTTTAGTCTGACTGACTACACCTTTATTTTAGTTCAGAAAAGTTAAGCCAAACTATAAAGACTACACTAATAAAGTAAAAGTGGTGGCCAGATACAGTAGTAAAAGCTAAAAGCTGTAGTAGTATAGGTGAGCAAAAACTAAAAATTAAAATATATTTAAAGACTTGATCTTACTGATTGTATATGGTCAGTCATGTACTGTTAGATCTGTCAGTCAGTCAGTCAGTCATTATCCAACCCACTATATCCTAACACGGGGTCACGGGGGTCTGCTGGAGCCAATCCCAGCCAACACGGGGCGCAAGGCAGGAACAAATCCCGTGCAGGGCGCCAGCCCACCAAAGACTGTTAGATCTGGTAATATACAAATCATAAATTCTGCGTTAGTGGTAATTTCTCCATAACATATTAAA
Source organism: Erpetoichthys calabaricus (assembly GCF_900747795.2). Classification (NCBI taxonomy): domain Eukaryota; kingdom Metazoa; phylum Chordata; class Cladistia; order Polypteriformes; family Polypteridae; genus Erpetoichthys; species Erpetoichthys calabaricus. The sequence continues at coordinate 195,051,802 of NC_041397.2, forward strand.
TTAGACTACTGTGTTTCATTCTGGTGACTTTGAATTGTACACAAAATTAAATTTTAAATCTGAGAAGGAAACAAGACAAGCACAAACAGGGACTACAATTAGAGCATGAAGTCTCCAGAACTAAAACCTCAATATTAGACAAGTGTAAAAAATTTTACTTTTTTTTGAAGCTGAAAATGCAGAGCCTTCCATCAACTCAGCCTGTACAGACCAAAAAGTGCACATAAACTTAAAGAGGGTAGACAATGGTGTTTAACAATTAACTTCTATTGTCGTACGCTTTTGGAAACTACCATAATGCCTGTGCCTAAAAAAATGTAATAGCTCTAGTGCAAATACTACTCCGTGCCTTTCAAGTTTGACTGCCTGAATTGAGTAGATAAATTATTAATTTCTTACATTAACAGCTATAGTCTGTGTTCCCTGTGTGCACTTCAGCTCACATATTAAACAGTTTAGTGAGTCAGTCCGTCTCCCTGGTCTTGGACATTATTTTTGACAATGTTGACCAGCATTTGAATGATATTAGAATGCTATGTACTAAATATTGCCCAGTCTTCAGTGCAATTATCACCACCAGCATGTCTTAAACATTAAAGGTCTCAGTATGTGTAATCTCACATAGTTTTCCTAACAAGCTTAAAGATGAGCAACAGAACCTCATCTTTGGAATTTTTAAGCAATATTGTCTTTTAAGGCTGCTTCTACAACCCCACAATATATTCTCTCTTTATATAATTGTACAGACAAATCTAGTAAGAACAATGTCATTATACATTCTGTTGACAGCACATTGTTTGGACTGATTTTAGGAGGCAGATTTGATAGCCTGACCCTACATGGCATAGAGAGCACCACATCATGGCCAAATCAGTTAAGCAACATTGGAAATAGTCATCTTCTTCTGATTTGTGTTACATACAGTATATATGATTGCCAAGTTTGAACCTATGCCACTAAGAGCATGCTAGAAAAGGCACACAAGCATAATGAGATGAAGTGCATATTTGGAAAAATGGGTTTACTTCTCTCCTTAGACAAGTTGTTCTGAATCATGGTCATCACTGTATTGTATATAACACAACTACACAAGACAAAACAAGCCATTCAAAGGTTTGTGACAGCTGCACAAAAATGAAAATAATTTAACAGCTGGAGTGCGTGATACTAAAATGAATTCCACAAAACAAAACTTTGTTGGGCGTCCCACATGCAACTTACTTTCCCCTTTGCAGTTATAAACATAAGGAGCAGTTAAATAGCTTATTATTAAACTATAATAATGAGATTATGATATTGTTATGTTACATGATGCATATACTGTCAAGTTTCTAAGTCTTTTTAATTCCAAAATACTGCTTTTGTACTGCTAATAAAGAGTATTTTCTTGGTGATGTAAATATAATTATCTATTTATGGTTATCCTCAGTTTTACAAAATTATTATTTACTTGTGACAAATTAATTCTGAGACACAAAACCACAAAATGCATGTTGTCAACAGGGCTTTAATACAGACCATTTTGGTTTGCTGTGCAAATGGGACTTTGTTGAAATATGCATGTAATATAATCTAAAGTTTGTTAGAATGTCAGATGCTATATGGTTAATTAAAAATTGAGAAGAATAAATTCACTTCACTTTACATGGGAAATCCATTACCTGCTGGGTGAAATATTAGAAAAAGGCAAATCAATATCTAGCAAATGTCTAAGGCATTTTTCCCTCTACAGTTGAATAACTTTTTTTCCCACATTTCAAACTGTTTGGTATACTTTATAAAGTTGCTATGAGAGTAGCAGAGATTTAGCAGTTTAATAGTTACTTCCTTAAGTAACTGTATTTAACAATTATTAATAAACATGGTAAAGGCAGCATGCTGAAGTTGCTGACATTTGAATTGATGAGGCATACTTGTTGAAAGTGTATTGAATGAGTAAGGCTGGAAAAGAGACCACTGAGCTTATTTGATGTCTACCCTTTATGATGCTTCTGTAGGATGCTGTTGAGAATGCCTGAAGATTTCCTTAACAATATGTAGTTGCAAACAAATAAACAGGCATAATAGCCTTTAAAGTCATCTTTCACCACCCATTCCGTAAGGTCTTGAACAGCATAGTCTTCAACCTGGGGTTTGCAGTGTTACTAATGGACATAAATTAGTCTGTTTCTCTCTCTCACTATGTATATATATTTTAGACACTGAGTAATAACAATGTGTTGTTTTTTTCCATTTTATGAATGCAAAAAATATTGTAATGATTCTTTAATTTTATAATGTTTAAAAATGTGGTGTAAGTTTAACTTTGTGTTTTTAAACAAGATAGATAGATACTTTATTAATCCCAAGGGGAAATTCACATATTGCAGCAGCAGCATACTGATAAAGATAATATAAAATTAAAGAGTAATAACAAGACAGGTATACAGACAGTCAATAACTTTGAATAATGTTAACGTTTACCCCCCGGGTGGAATTGAAGAGTCGCATAGTGTGGGGGAGGAACGATCTCCTCAGTCTGTCAGTGGAGCAGGGCAGTGACAGCAGTCACAACTGTCTGATAGAACATCTGCAGCATCTTATTGCAGATGTTGAAGGACGCCAGCCTTCTAAGGAAGTATAGTCGGCTCTGTCCTTTCTTACACAGAGCATCAGTATTGGCAGTCCAGTCCAATTTATCATCCAGCTGCACTCCCAGGTATTTATAGGTCTGCACCCTCTGCACACAGTCACCTCTGATGATCACGGGATCCACAAGGGGCCTGGGCCTCCTAAAATCCACCTCCAGCTCCTTGGTTTTGCTGGTGTTCAGGTGTAGGTGGTTTGAGTCGCACCATTTAACAAAGTCCTTGATTAGGTCCCAATACTCCTCCTTCTGCCCACTCCTGATGCAGCCCACGATAGCAGTGTCGTCAGCAAACTTTTGCACATGGCAGGACTCCGAGTTGTATTGGAAGTCTGATGTACTGTATATAGGCTGAGCAGGACCGGAGAAAGTACAGTCCCCTGCGGCGCTCCTGTGTTGCTGACCACAATGTCAGACCTGCAGTTCCCGAGACACACATACTGAGGTCTGTCTGTAAGGTAGTCCATGATCCATGCCACCAGGTATGAATCTACTCCGATCTCTGTCAGCTTGTCCCTGAGGAGGAGAGGTTGGATGGTGTTGAAGGCACTAGAGAAGTTCAGAAACATAATTCTTACAGCACCACTGTAACATCTTTTACATGTAATTTTTTACATTTACAAAATTTTTCAGATTTTCCAAAAGGATGGCCTTGTTGTTTCTTTTGACACTAGTAATGAAGATGACTGCAACTGGATGATGCTTGTTCGACCAGCAACAGATTACAAACATCAGAACTTGACTGCTTATCAGCAAGACAATGAAATCTATTTTACAACATCTCAGGTAAGAACTCAGCCTGTGATATTTTGCTTACAGAATGGGCAGTAGATGCATTAAAAAGAATACAGCCTAATAAATTATTAGACACTCCTTTAAAATATTATTTTTTATTGTATGTTTATTATTACTGATAAATAAAGAGATAATTTTCTAGAGAGTAGTCTCCTAGTACCGGTACTTTCAAACATTTTAATAAGAAAGTAAAATTTAAACTGGGCACTATGGGTGTGATTCTCAAGTTCAGTCCTGGGAGCACATTTTGAGGGATTTCATCCAAGCCAACTTGCGCTTTATATTGGGCTCCAAACTTAATTAATCAAGCTGTTATTTCCCAGTTTCCGTGTTTTGGTGTCAATACAGAAATTATAAAATTGGGTTTGCTAAAATTTTATTGCACTGTAGCAATCATTTATGTATGTTGCATGGAGATAATTTGGTATTTTTAACTTGGTTTTTATGATTTTCATTGTCTCATCTTCCTAAATTTTATTCCATGTTTGTATGTGTTATTTAATTTAGTTTATTTAAGCTATTTATTAATGACCACTCTAGTAGGTCCAACAAACAAGTAGTATCGGCCTGTCAACATTCAGTGTTGCTTATGCTGAATGTATATTCTTCTTGTCATTAAGTGTCATTACTAAAAGCCTGTTAAGTGATTAAATGCTTCAGCAAAAGAGGAGAATTATTCGGAAAATGACAAAAGTAAGTTAAGAATTTAAAACCTTGCAAAAATACCAAATTTCTACATTATGATACATTTTAATCATATATTGCTACAATGTTTTCTGAGTGAAGAATGAGAAATAAATGTTAATTTAACCTTAAGATCAATTAGTGGGAAAATGACTCACTGGTTGAAAATAGAGTGAGTCGAAAAACTGCAGCCTAAGTGGACCACCATGACTTAAACTGAGGACCACAGCACTGTGAATACTTCTTGGGTTTTCACCTTTTTTGTTTCCATTTATTGCAGTCACATTGTCTATACTGCATGTTGGTTTCATTGTCTTCTTGATCTTTTAGTGCCAACATTATCAAATTGATATAATGCCTAATATGACTGTGATTGTTATTATAATTTTTTATTTTGTAATTGTGCAATGCACTATATTCAACAAAACTAGCTGTAGGTTTCCTGTTTTGCAGGATATCCAGCCTGGTACAGAGCTGCGTGTCTGGTATGGAGCATTTTATGCAAAAAGGATGGAAAAACCACTCTTGAAACCCACTGTTACGCCACTAACTACAGGTGAATGAAAATCAACATTTTGGGTTGTAGTACAAAAAAGAGGCAGAAACATCAAGGGTAGCCAATGTGTGGTACTTGTTCTTTGTGGGTGGTAAACAGAAGTGATGAGTAAAATGTTTATTGATATTGAAGGATCACATAAAGTACTATACCTTCAGTGCTAAAATGAGTTCAATCACTGATGGTTTTGTCAGTGCAATGTGACTACCATCTAAATCTATGTAGCAATATTTTTTTATTTAATGTATCAAAGAGAAGTATAGATTTCAAGAGTAGTCTAATAAACAACTATTCTAAGTGTGCTCTAATTTCTATATAAAAAGTAAGTTTAAATGATGAAAAATTCTGTTGAGAGTCATCAAGCGCAGGCATCAGTATAGTAAGTATATTTTAACTGTTTTCCTAGAAGACCTTTAATTCTATAAATACTTGATTAAAAATATGCAACAACTAAGTGTAATTGCTATGCTATAGAAAATAGTGGAGTGACTCAAATTGGGCATAACAAATGAAGGCCTATGCATGAAGTGCTGTTTGAGGCTAAAACAACTTAAACACTATTCAGCTATAATTTAAAAAATAATTTAACATTTAACTTTTTTACTAGTAAAACTGAAATTCTTCAGTCTGTTTTCTGGTGAGCATTGCAGTGTGAGTGCAACAGAGTTTTGCTCTTCCTGTTAGACTCACTATGATTGGATCCAAGACAAATAATACTGAATCAGATTTGTTTTCCTAATATAAACTTCTTTCACCATAAGTGACACACTTTGTACATTTTGCTGTTTTTTCTGTTATTCTAGTAAACCAAACTGGTTGAACATAGTGTGGCCTTCTAATATGGATGGCTCATCCAGTCCTAGCACACTGTCTTCAGAATGTGCCCTTTCAGGTGTCACTATTTCTGTGTATGTTCATACATTTGTACAGTGTCTTTGCTTCATTTTTTCAAATTGGGCTAACATATTTTTATCCTTGTTAGTCTCTTTTGTGTTTGTGTGGAGTGCAAAAATTACATCCAATCCACTTTGCTAGTGAAGGGTAAAAGGAAAATAAACAAGTCTGTTTTCTAAGGAAACTGTTATAAAACTCTCCTCCAAGAAATGTAAAGACTTGTTTATTCAGTACTCGACAATGTAACCCAAAACTGTCACTAACAGTGAGACTTGAGTTTTATAGAAAAGCCAAAAAGAAAGACAACATATTGTAAAATACATACTATGCGATTGTTACAAATGGTGTCTTGGGGCATTTATGCAGATGTGTGCAAATGATACATTTAGTAATATAGCAGGTTTTGAAAAACCCACTAACTGGGTGGTTATACATTAGGTTATGTTTAGTACTGTTTGATTAGGACTACAGTTCAAAACGTAATGTCTGTCCAGGTTCTGGCCCTGAAATTACCTCCCTGTAAGTTGTGCTTAGAACATCATCAGTGTGACACATCCTAATGATTTCAGCTAGCCCTTTTCTTTCTGGAAAATTGGTGTCTCATAACTGATATTCATATTCAGTAAATTTTTTAATAAAAACATCAATATGTGGTTTAGAGAAGGAATTTAGTTGTACAGTTTCATAAGAACAATTAACTGGATGTTATAGGCATATTCAGGTAAGTGACTCATTCATTTTCAGTTTATTCTAATAAAGTCTTGTTTTTTTTTTTTTGTAACCAGAGCCTATTTTAACAGCATTGGGCATAGGCAGGAACCAAAGCTTAAGATAGTTTGGCAGACTGCTGTAGGCCAAAGACACTTGCTTGCCAGCATCCAGCAAGTGATTCAGCAAACCTCTGAAACTGATCCTTGGTCTGCAAGCTTTTCCTTTACTAATACTCCTTTAAAAATGCATTAACATAATTATGTGGCCTGTTCCAACAACTTGCCTTACCTAGTTAAAATATAATAATATTCGTGTTTGTATAATAATGCACTTTTTTGTGATCATTTTTGTCCTCATTTTTTAAATATCAATTATATATAAGATATATCCACCCCCATCCCACGTTATTATAGAGTGCTGAAATATTTAAGAATGTAGTTCTATAAGAAAAAATAGGAAGAAGAATTTAGCTTCTCCTTAAAGACCCATATTCCTTATTGCCACCCATTTAATGCTGTCATTGAAGCATCATTAATTCTTGCTGAGGTTACTTCTAAATTATCCGGATTATAAAATCTGGTGTACAATGCCTGAGAAACATTTGACCTGGAAATTTCTAGAAAGAGGCTCAATTTTGCAGCAGTATTACCTGACATAGATAGACTACAGTGAAAGACATAGTGGAGAGGTAGATATGGGGAGGTTGTATTTAATAATATTTAACATGGCTAACAAAACTTTTTCCCAAAATAAGAAACCGTGGGATCAAAAACAGTATATATGCATGAAGTTACCCTTTTGTTAGAACACATATGACATGGTTAACCTTGAAAAACTTTCACATGTAATCTTTGCCATGGTGTAAGATACAGTCGACATAACCAATGAAGTTGTGCATATTGATAGAGTTTCTTAAGCATAACTGAACACTTTACATATAGTATTCCAGCAGAAGGGGTGGAGGTTGTTTTCAGGAGTAAGCTCACATGACCAGATTTACAGAGTACACAAGTCATCATAACTAGAGTCACAAAAAGATGAGTCTAATAAGGAAATGGTTCCCTTATTCAAAGAAAATTGAGTGCAAAGGACAAGAAATAGGGTTTAAACAGGAAGCAACACAGTTTTAAAGCAGAACATAACTGGAGAACAAAGAACAAATGAAGAGGATGAAAATATATGTGTTTAATTTCCTGGAAGGTGTGTAGACAAACACCCTTTTCAAACATATTGTTCAATTTACAGATCCAGCTATTCAGCAAGAAAAGGCATATGCACACTTGACCTCCAAACAGTAAGTCTGAATTATTGTAAATAGGAGTAAAAGTTATCCCATTTTAGGTTTCATCCTTCTTTCTTGTCTACAATGAGCAAAATATGCAGGTCATATGATATAATTAGTCCCAAATTCCGCAAGATTTAACTTAACAAAAAGCAACTTATGAAGAAAATGTGAGTCCATAGAAATTTTCAATGCTACCCAATAGCTAATTCTTCCATGCTGTTAAACATAAGCTTTGTTTCCATTTCAAATTAATTTTGCAATAGAAAGAAGAAGGAAGGCAAAGTTAAACAGTGGGATACATTTGATTTAATAGCAGATAGCCAAACTGGAATTGAGGTTTCAAAAGCAGACCATTCTTAACTAACCTCTATCGATATTTTGTGATTATTAGATACCACAATATGAGAGAGCAAGGTGGAAGTATCAATACTGAAATGCTTGAAATGAAAAGATACTGACAGGCTTGTCAAATCAGGGTTAATCCTGAGTGAGAACAATACCCATTTAGTCCAATTGAACTTATAACATGATACAGTCTTGTGAAATTTAAACAATTTTAACATCTGTGGCCAGTTTCAGCATTTCTTAAAGATAAAAGTGCATCATCTGTGTATGGGAAAATATATTGAGATGATTCAGGGTATGGACATAGCTAACACTGAGTTCTTTTTCCACAGTGAGAGAATTAAATTAAGTAATTTTTTTCTCAATTAGAGAAAAGCTGCTTAGATACAGGTACTAAAGAAGCCATCCATTATATGTATCTAAATGTACTGTCAGATGCTAATTTAGAGCTTGTGAAACCAGTCTGATCTGGATTACCCAGTTTAGTGTTTACACATGCCAGGTTCTTAGTTTGATACTTTGCTAAAAGTACAATTATCTAAATATATAAAAGGTAAAGTTCTGTAGCTAATACAGAGTTAGATTACTGTCATATTAATGTTGGGTCTCCCAGTGGTCCATCTGATATTGCATTTAGCATATCATAAACCATGGTAAAAGTTATTTTCAAAGAGTAATAGTGATTCAGGAGACCATCCATATAACCTAGGTTCTTTTTTTTTTTTACTTTAATAGCATCTTTTAGCTTCTCCTTACAAATCTGAGCATCTAGCATTGCTCCTTCTATTGTAGATAAACAAGAGAAGTTAAGGTTAGATAAGAAGTAATTCATTTCATGAATAGTTGTGTTTACTTCATGTGCATTGAATAAAAAGCAATAAACTCTGAATTAATTGCTTTTGGGTCATTAGTTAAAATACTACAGGGGGTCTTAATAATAGAGATTGTTGCAAATGATTAGTTTTTATGTAGGCACAAAGTTAACAATTTACTCAGGTTTGATCCCACCAAATTATAGCAAGCACATGTACATTGCATTTGGAACATGGCAAGCTGAAATTAGCTTTGATTTAATTGGTGAGATTTGAGTTTAAAAATTATAGAGCACAACTGTGTTTGTTTTCTGACTTACTTTTTGTCAGAACATTGTGTAAATCTGCTTTTCAAATCTGCTCTGTATTTTCACGGAACTGCTTTGACATAAGTATTTCTAAATGAAATGTTATTTTGTTCTTGAAGTTTGACTTGTGTGTCATGACAGATAGGTAACCCCTTTTATGCCTAGAGGGGGCTGGGCGGTCTCGTGGCCTTGGAACCCCTGCAGATTATTTTTTTCTCCAGCTGTCTGGAGTTTTTTTTTTTTGTTTTTTTTTCTGTCCTCCCTGGCCATCGAACGTTACTTTTATTCTATGTTAATTAGTACAGTATTGCCTAATTTTATTTTTTATATTTTGTCTTTTTTACTCTTTCTTTATCCTGTAAATGACTTTGAGCTACATCATTTGTATGAAAATGTGCTATATAAATAAATATTGTGGTTGTTGTTTTGAAATACTGCTGTCAGACTGCAAAGGCTTTTAATTGATACTATTTCTAGGCAACTTTTCAGTAATTAATTTTTCACATGCATCCTTCATTTATCTGAAGCCAATTATGTATAAATACCTTAAAAATAGGTTCAAGTCTTTAACACAACTGGGCATATCTATATTTGTGTGTGTATGTATAATATATATATATATATATATATATATATATATATATATATATATATATATATATATATATATATATAAAATAAAATCTTGTATTTTCATTAGAAGCTGAAACCTCACCTTTAAAGCATGAATTAGCTGGGGAAGATATGGAGAGATCCACAGCAGCTATGAACAACAGTATCAGTGATACTCCTGGTGAGAAAGCTACTTTCCAGTTTGGGAATTAACTACCCATTTTATTTTCCTTAAAACTGCAGTTTTCCAGGGAAAGTGTGTGACATTGAAAACTTAAAATTTTTCCCCTAGCAGTCACTTATATGTATTTTTTTTCTATTTGTTTTTTTGTTCCTGAATGCTTGATTCTTTTTCAAAGCTGATGTACAAACTAGCAGTGTTGTCCAAGAAGTTGAATGTAACCAGTGGGCATGCAAAGTGTGTTCCTGTATTTTCCAGGAGCCTCAACTTCTTACTGGTAAGAAATTGCATATGGCAAAATACAGTAGGTTTTTGCTATACAGAGTGACTTTTACTAGTATATAAATTTAATTATTAGTATGTAATTATAAGTCTGTAACAGTCCAAGGTTGCAAATTAAGGCAGAACATTTTGACAAATAATAACTCAAAGACATACAGTACAGTTTAAAAATTGTGCTTTGTATTTTATTTTTATTCATTTACCCTTTGTTTTTCATGTTTTCCCATAGCAGTAATGTCACTAATTTAGTGAACTATTAAAAGGAATGTTTTGTTATTTTGATGGTGTCATGTAAACCAACTTGCACAACACTGGTTTTGCTCATCTTTGTATATTTCTTTTATTTTTTATTTTTGTCAACATTTACTGTTCATGTGATAAGAAAAATTTAAACCTATAATCCTAACGTTTTGAATCCAGTTATTATTTAGCTATGTTTCTTTATTACAGAATTCATTACAATTCAAATTTACTTAGTTCAGTATGTGATGTTGGAGAGCTCAGTAGCATTATGTACAAGAAAGGGATCAACACTATGTGAAACAGTAATACATCTCATGATGCACCCTTAATGAGCCTAATTGGAAACATTTTTTCTGCCCTTTCATGCACATCTTCAGGATGAGGCAATAAACCAGCGTAACTGGAGAGAGCCCAGTCAGGCACCTAGAAATTGAACCTGAACCATCCTAGGGACCTAAGGAAGAAGCCCTATTAGGCAATTAGCTCTGCCCTTTACTTTTTCTATTGGGTTTTACTCTACTAGGTCTATTTTATAATTAGAATTGGCATTGCCAGTGGGTTAAGATTTTATGGTGAAAGGTTGGGACCAGTACCTTGACCTGATCTCCAGGTTTTAAATCCATACCCCAATTGTATAACTTTGACTGCATCCACTGCGTATTCTGTTTTACTAGGTGGTTGCCGTTTTTTAAATCTATCTGTTAATTAAGTGATATGTTCCAAAATGTTGGTCTGAATGTTTGACTGTGCTTCCCAGCCTTCCTGAGCATGGGTCAGGATACCTCATGTTAGCCTTTAACAGAGCAACTCAAAATTCCCCTGTGGTTGCTTTTAGTTACCCCTCTCTAAGCAAACAAGATGAAAGAAAGAATCAGGTTCCCATCTCTTCACTCAGTGGATATTACTATTACCAGCATTTGCTTGAATCTTTCATATAACCCATCACATTAAGAATGGTGTGCAAACATATTCTGATGTATGATTTTTGAAAGTTTTGTAGTCAGACATAGAGTGAGTTCTGTAACATGTCAAGATCTCATTTGAAATCCTGAAATGTGCAAGCTCCCTAATTATTTTTTTGCAATATATATATAGCATTAGCAACTTTAAAGCAATTATGACTTTAAAATATTAGGTAGCTTAACTGATATAACTAGGAGGTATTTTTGGCTGTGCGTCAACATTTCAAGTTGTCCCACAATATCTATTTCAACTTTCAAACAGGATTTCAGTAAAATGCAGTGACATTATTGGGTTTTGCTGGTGGAATGCTTTTAAATGTATCTGTTCTAGGGCCAGTAAAATCGAAGCACAAGTGGCCATGCTTTTAAACAGGAATTACATAAATGTAACAATTCACCATGACATGGACGTTGGATACGTTGTTGTCTACACTCTTGTCCTTCATGAACATTAACCTAATATAAGTAATTTTATTTGGTAATAATATGGTCCCAAGTGGTGTGGTTTTCTTGATATATAACCATTAAATGGAATACTGCAATATGAAAATAATTAAGTTAAGCAAAATAATTTCTTTATTTGTGTATGAGAGTTAGGATTTTAATATGATTCCCTGTTCACATTGGCCTATCTGGTGACCTTTAAAGAGGAAGATTCCACATTTGTAGACAGACAGTACAGATCATTAAGTGGTTGTGCTTTTCAGCTGCATTTTAATTGTTCCTTGCCACATCTTGATTCATAACTGCACAACCCCTCCCAAGCCATAGTATCTTATTTTTAAGTGTTTTCTTTACAGCTCTTATTGTTCTTGTAAAGGTTTGGTATGATGTATGCATGGGCTTACTGTGAAGCCTCTTATCATTGTTCTTGTTGAAACCTTATTCTCATCACTTATTTTTTTTAATTGCCTTATTTTACAGTTATGATTGCATTATTTTACAATCAGGGAACACCTGGTGAAGGCTATACAGCCAAAAAAATGTTGTGTCTTCGATCTTCTGTCCTTTTCAGTGTGGAAATGACCTTAACTTGTTTTCCTTATTTAAAAAATGAATTGCTTTGTTATTTACTGCCAGGTCTACAATAAAGAATAAGCAGTAAAGTTAACACAAATAAGTATACTGAACAAGTAGAAAATGTTAACACTAAATAATTATTTTTCTGTACTAAATAATTAGTGTTAACATTTTCTTCTTGTACTTATTGGTGTTTACTTTCCTGGTTATTCTGTATTGTGGATTGACAATTAGTAAGCAAGTTCATTTTTTTTCCATGTCTTGTGAATTTCATAGTAGGTTGTTCCTATACTGCCGGATCTTCCAGGTTTGATTATTACCCCATTCTGTGGGTTTATGTTCCTAATATTTTTTAATGAGTTTGCACCTGTGTAACTTATCTCCTGTGGAAACACGTACAGGGAAAGGTTTCAGCATTTCATCAACAGTAAGTTGCTGAGATGCACAGTGAACATCCAGCCACGTCTGGTGTATTTTGTAATTAGATGGGTTAGATGCTGATTTCCTGATTGAATGTTACCTTTTAATGTGCAAACACATGAAAACAATGATGATAGCCTTATTACAGTCAACAGGGAGTTTGGGGAAGTAAAAACATTTCAGCAGTAGAAACATCCTTCCACACTATGCAGCTGCTGCTTCAGCATGAAAGAGCAAGCATTCACTTTTAATGTATACTTGTAAGACTGCTCTCTTCCTGTCAACCAAAATAGGAGTAAGCATGATCCTATATAACAGTTAACTCTGGAGTGGATTGTCTTTTCCACAAAGCAAAACAGTAACTTTGTGTTTTGTTTAAATAAAGACAGCATTTCTTTATGAACTTTTTGCAAGATTCTTCTGGAGCATGCATCCTAGTAATGTTTTTTTCTGGAATAATTATCATCACATCTATAAACACTTCACTTCAGACATCAATCATCAGTCAATAAATAGTGGAGGTTAAAACAGGGGACTAGGCAAGTGTAACTGGACTACATGTACTGTCCTTTAACAAAGATTGTTAGATGAGCTAGATAAACAGCTTTTTCTCCAGCATATATTAAGTATCGCTTTGTTCAAATCTCATGGTAAGGTTTACATGCTCATGTAAAAGAAGCTCATTTTTTTCATCCACAACATTTCCAAAACACTGTTGTGTATTTTTAGTCTAAATGCCTTCTCCAAATGAAGTGCATGTGTCTGCCCTTTGTTGGACTTTGATGAGTTACATTCTAAATAGTAACCGTCTTTCAGTGTTTCTGAAACTGAAAAACTTGTTCAGTTATCGGATACGCATAGAGTATATTATAGAAGAGGCAATAGGCATCTCTTGTTACTTTCATCATATCATGTTGTATCTTTAAGCCTGTGACCTTTTTTCTTGTTGCATTAAATTTGGAACAATACAGTACACATTTCATACGTGTATTTGCTTTTTATCATCACTAATAATGATGGTGATCATGAGCTAATTTTTAATTGCTTTTTGTGTAGATCAACAACAACTATGCTTTTCTGCAATTTTATTTTCTTCAAAAAATGTAGTCAGCACTGCTGCACCCTGAACTGATTTACCCTTAATCCTTTGCAAGCAGAGGACAGAATGTACTTACTTCAGTGCTGGCTGCCCCCATTTACTAGCAGAAGGGCATTTTCCAGTTGATGGGAAAGGCATGCACACACTGCCATGGATGTCATAGGCCTTTTTAAGGAGACCTGATATTGTTGGAAGATTCCAAGACACAAGTGAGAAATTCCCACAAGTGGCACCACAGCCTAGCAGAGGGTTGTTTATGTGGCCACTCCTTAGGATTTCTTTGTTTGAGCACATGAAGGGTTGCAGAGGGTTGAGGTCTCTGGAGGGATTATCCACATTTTTATTAAGGTTTTTGAAAGTGACAAACGTTTGCGAGGACAAATGACAACTGCAATTCCTTGAAGATAAACAGATCACTGCTGTCATCAAGTCATAATGACAGAATGAGTTCAAGGTCAGGTTTATACGGATGGACAGTTAGATGTAGCAGTAAGTGGTGTCAGGTGTTATCTTCTCATAATTTATGACAAGCCATAGTCAGTTTAATTGGCTGACTGATCAAATGTCTAATTTTTATTGTCAACTTTCTGGCATTTTCACACTCATGTTTGGAGAAAGCCATTTTCACTACCTATCTGTACAGAATGGTATATGTATTTCTGTCAGTTGATAAAACTATTTTGCAGCTTTGCTTCCTAATATCCACTTCATCAGCAGTTGTTAAATGTCCTAGCAGTATTTTTTAAATTAAAGTATGTATATCTTTCTATTTAATTAAAATTATATGAAATTAAATAACAACTACTTAAAGTTTGCACAAAGGCTGTATTGGGCCTATGTCCAACTGTCTAATATCAGTGCTGTACTGTATTTTCCTAAAACCCATTTCTTTATCCACTTTAATTTAGTTGCCATGATGAATGGTCACATTGTCAACATAGTCTAGATAGATAGATAGATAGATAGTCTAGAGCTACGATGCCCTATTATCTTTTATAGTTAGCCCTTTTAACATGACATGATTGGGTACTTGGTTGTACACTTCAATTGAGCTCTCTTCTTTTTTTGCCTTATATTTTTAGTTCACTTATTCCCTTAACACTGATGTTTAGCTGGAAGAAATTTGCTTTTTGTGACATGTTTTAAAAAATTTGATCAGTAATATCTGTTTCTAGCAAAATGTGTTTTATGTGTTATCTCTGGCCAAAAATTTGCATCAACTAGATAAAAATATATTTATTTTATTATTAGAGAAATCTAATGTAAAGTTTATTTACTTTAGTGATTTAGTAATAAATCTTTCAAATCATTGCCAAATTGATTGTTCCATTAAGTTGACAGGGTAAATACAGCTTTGTAAGGTAATTTGTAGATCTGCATACCGGGGTGGCGGCCCATGTGATGGAAGGACTGGGGAAGAGGACATATCCAGGGCAATATCTCCCCCAGCACATAAGATGGCAACCCCCCTAGATTACATCAGGGCCACAGGTTTGGAGCTTAGAAGCTCAACCCTGATGGGGTCCATGGCTACTGTCATGGGGAGCCTGGACAGTTCCGTAGCCCTGGACTGCAGCACTTCTACCTCACCCGGGAGTGTTGCGGGAAGAGTATTGGAGAGCACCTGGAGCACTACAGGTTGCACTATAAAAGAGGCCGCCTCACTCCGTTTGAGGAGCCAAATTCGGGAGGAGGAAGACAAAGCTTGCTGGGAAAGGAGTGGAGGCAGCAGAAAAAAGAGAGAGAGAGAGAGAAAACGGTTTGAGCAGTATTGAGGGACTGTATTGTCCTTGTGGGGAACGGGGAAGACATTTCCCCTAAGGGAAAAGAAATAAGAGTGTGTTGGTTTTGCACTTGTGTGTCACTGTGCCTGTCTGTTTCCGGGTTTGGGGAGCTGTACATCCCCAGTATTCCACAATATATATAGGGTGATCTAAAATGAAGTACCACATTTCTCAAGGTCATTGCGTGAGGTAGAGGCAGCCAAGTGGGTTGGGGAGGGGGTCCTTTGATAGGCGATTCCTTGTAGTTTTCAGTTGGCAACATGCTTTGGTCCGATGCACACTGTGCTTTCGCTGTTTAAGCGTTCTTCAAAAACAATGAATCCATCATCACTAGGCAATGCACCTTCTGAACACACTTCAGTATTCTGCGGTGTCATCCCAAATCGGAAAACAATTCTTCAGCGGGTGGCTAAATTTAGACAGACGGGTACAACACTGAAAAGAAAATCTTCAGGCCGTCCACAGACTGTACGAACTCCTGAAAACATCCAAGTTGTAAGGGCATCAATTTTGCAGTCTTCTATACATTCAGCGCACAAACATACTTCTGCCTTAGGCATTTCCAACACGTCTTTGAGGAGGATTTTGCATGAGGACCTTAATTTCCATCCATACAAAATGATGGTAGTGCAGAAACTCACTGCGAGAGCCTGGGACAACTGTAGAAAGTTTGCGCAAACATTCTGCAAACTGTTCATTGAGATGCCATCGTCATGTGCAGCGACGAGGCACATTTCCATTTGAATGGTTACATAAATGAGCAAAACATTCACTATTGGGGTGAAACCAACCCTCGTGAACTTCATCAGAGCTCCCTGTATAGCGAGCGTGTTACAGTTCGGTGTGCCATTGTAGGTCCTTACTTTTTTGAAGAGGGGGGAGCAACGGTCACGTTATATTGAAACGCTAGAGAACTTTTTGTGGCCCCAATTGGAAGAAATGGATGTGGTGGATGCCTGGTTTCAACAGGATGGAGCAACAGCTCATATGACACGGAGATCCATGCAAGTTTTGCAGGAGATGTTTCCAGGGAAGCTGATCTCCCTGTGAGGCGATGTCGGGTGGCCTTTACATTTGCTTGATCTCGTTCCTTGCGATTACTTCTTGTGATGCTAACTCTAGTCAAAAGTATACACACACACCGACCTCAAAACCTTGAAGCCCTCAAGGACGCTATTCACCACGAAATCGCAGGTCTTCCCCTTGAAATGGCCAAACAAGTCATGCGAGCATTCAGAAATTGTCTCAAAGAGTGTATATAGCTAATGATGACCACCACCTTGAAGGCATCATTTTTAAAACACAGTGGGGAAAAAAATATATTTTGTGTACCCTTTCTTATGTCGTAATAAAATGTATTTTATCTTGTAGTGCTTTTGTGGAATGAACGTTTGAAATGTGGTACTTCTTTTTGGCTCACCATGTATGTATGTATGTATGTATGTATGTATGTGTGTGTGTGTGTGTGTATATATATATATATATATATATATATATATATATATACACACATACAAAGTATATATAAAATAAAAATATAAATTATTTATTATATTATTATATTTTTTCAATTGAACCTAGATCATCTATTGAGCCATTTGGAGGAAGTTAAAGGTGTCTGCCAAACAGTAAATGAAGTAGCGCCTGAGCCTCAGCCGGTTGTGGAAGCACCTAATGTGACCATCACTTCTGAAGCTGTAAACCCTTCAACTAGTCCAAAAAAAAAGAGTGGGAGAATACGAAAGCCTAAAGTGCCCAAAATGCCATCTGCACCTGTCTCAGTAGAGAGAATTGAAACTGAGAGTACAGGTTAGTTTGACTTTTCTCTTTATGACATTTCTTTGTTTGCTGTTACTTGTTTTCTTTTTTGAGTAATTTAGTGAAGGCATGTTTTTTAAGCTAAACCAACTTCTCACCATTTTTGTTCTGTAACTGAATGTCTGATTTCACACAATTTCTTGTTTTTTTCTGTTTGTAGTATTGTTGAGGTACTAGGATTGTTTTAATGTACAATATTAAAAGAGTATAGCAGGTTTTATGTAAATTCATATTTTTCTTTATTTAGTGCCCTTTTTGCTAAAAGCTAAAAAAGTGATTTTTATATAAACTTTATAACTAAAACAGCATTTGGGAAACTATATAGTTTGTATCAGCATTTCTGCAGTGCTGAAATCTTTTTAGTATATTTCTGTTAGCTCTAAATTAGTATACCAAAAAAAGTTGTTTTATGTTATGGAAGGTGGAAATTCGTTCAGTCAGTATTTCTTCTTCTTCTTCTTTCGGCTGCTTCTTCCATATCTTTCTGTCCTCTGCATCTTGTTCTGTTACACCCATCCACCTGCATGTCCTCTCTCACCACATCCATAAACCTTCTCTTAGGCCTTCCTCTTTTTCCAACCCATATAACATAGCTGGTCTCACTGCCATCCTGTAGACCTTCCTTTTCACTCTTGCTGATATCAAATGGAAAAGACACTAAGCATTGCAAGCTGAAGAAGAAAAGTTTCTTCTCAATCTAGCATGTGATAGATAATATCATTTTTTAAAAACATTTGATCTGGCTGATTTTTTTCATGCTTATCAAAGAAGGAAGCAGAAAATTTTATATGACAAGAATAGGTTTTATTTTTCAGAGTTTTTCTCTTTCTTCAGATAATACTTCAGCAGTTGGTGTGGACCAGATTCTCACTGTAGTTCCAGTAGATAATGCGGTGCCAGTGCTCCAGCAGCCAGAGATTACAATGGGGCTTGAAAATTCATCAGGAAGACTCCAAAGAGTTAGCCGTACATTGTTGCCTGCTACTAAGTAAGAGCATTTTATTCTGCACATCGACATTGTCATGTTTTATGCAATATAAAATTATGGAAGCAGCTTATTAAACCCACATTCCATACTTGGCTGCCAGACTTGAGATTTTTCTAGATTTTAGAAGAATGCAGTTTCTTGATAGCATTTTTTATTTGATAAAATCACTGAAAGAATTTCAAGATTACTACAAATTCAGTGTTCCCGACATTATGTGTAGTATTGCAATAGGATGTTTGTTGTACAAAAAATGCAAATTGCTATTCAGCTGGTAGTTCCTGAAACAATGTGTAAAACTGATCTGGAATTAACACATATATCTTTTTGGTGTACGAACTACAGCTTTAGTAATGCCCATTTTTGTTCAGACACCACCCTGCAGTGCAGTGTACATTGCATTATGTTAAGTGGCTTGGAAGTTTCTTTAGAAAATACAGTAACTGTGTCTCAAATTCTTAGTAATTTGAGAAACTTAGGAATTCATAGTAATTTCATAGTAACTCTTAAGCACTTCATTATAAATAAGTATCAACATTATATGTTATGTTTAGCTAGATAGAAAGGTGCATCAGAAACTAAAGTAGTATAGCAAGACGGTGAAGGAGTGACACAAGACTTTGATGCTGTTAATGAACAGTTTTGTCAGGTAGACTACTTGTAGTGGAAAAAAAAGGGACCTTTGCCATGTGAACACTAGACAGCATGTTCTGTCTCCATTTCATATTTAAAGGTCAATGCGTAGACAATCTGAATGTATTCTGAAGGGTCCTCTGCTTTGCCTATGGACCTTTGACCATCTTTATCAAAAGTGGAACATCATGATGAGTAACCTGAATAGAAATAAACCGTATAAAAGTCAATGACTTCTGACCCACATACAGTTCTAAAATCTATATGTAAAATAGCACTGGCTTTACAAGGGTAGATACACTATCAAAAAAAGAGGTTAGCCATGCACATTCTCTTTATTGTCGTAGTTTATTAATACTTTAAAAAATCTGTCGTGTATGAATAAACTGTAGATTCCTTAATAAGCAAACAAACAAACAAACAGAGAGTGGGCTTTATATCTTACACAGACTCAATGAGATCTAAAAGGTACATATTTGAATATAACCACCATAACACAAATTAATGCCATGATTTCTACTTGTATGAGACAGCCCTGGTACTGTTATTTATAAGAGATCCATAGTATTCCATTTTACTAAGAAGTAAAACATGATTGAACACCTATCAGTTATATAAACAGCTGGAGATATCTGAATATTTGGCAAGCTAAATTCCACAAATTTCCAAGGAAATAAGCTGATTTGACATTCTGATTTGTACCCCTTTTTCTCTAATATATTTGCCCATTTGTTATATTAATAGCAACCATGTGTGTAGTCAGAGACAGAGACAGTCAATTCATTAGGCAACATAAGCAGTTGCCTAGGGTGTCATCTTTTGAGGGGTTCGCCATTTATGAAAGTTAAGGGGCTCAAACTTCAGACATTGAAGGGCTCCATTTATAAAATTCAAGCGGCACACTTGCTAAGCCCAATTCGGTGTTATGAACAACAAGGGGGACTGTCCTGAAATCTCAAGGAGCACATGATCCAGACACCAAGGGTATCTCTACCCATGAAGTCTAACAAGAATATTGAATGCACACTATAAAAATGAAAGGGTGCCACAAGGTTATTATAGTTTTGCCTTTTTATATTAGTTTTTATTTCTATATTTTTTATGACCTTACTTGGAAATTCAGTTTAGTTTTAGTTTTCCTTCATCATGTATTTTTAGTTTTAGTTTAGTTTTTATTTCACAAAGACATTTCTATTTTATTTTATATCTTATTAGTTTCAGTTTTGGCAGCACGGTGGCGCAGTGGGTAGCACTGCTGCCTCGCAGTTGGGAGACCTGGGGACCTGGGTTCGCATCCCGGGTCCTCCCTGCGTGGAGTTTGCATGTTCTCCCCGTGTCTGCGTGGGTTTCCTCCAGGCACTCCGGTTTCCTTCCACAGTCCAAAGACATGCTGGTTAGGTGGATTGGCGATTCTAAATTGGCCCTAGTGTGTGCTTGGTGTGTGGCTGTGTTTGTGTGTGTCCTGCGGTGGGTTGGCACCCTGCCTGGGATTGGTTAATGCCTTGTGCCCTGTGTTGGCTGGGATTGGCTCCAGCGGACCCCCGTGACCCTGTGTTCGGATTCAGCGGGTTGGAAAATGGATGGATGGATAGTTTCAGTTTTAGTTTTAGTAATTATGGCATGGAGCTGCTACGGAGTTTAGTTTTGTGTCACAATCAGACAGAACTGTACATTTCACAGATTTGGATATGAGTTTAATGTTAGTGGAAGCTTACTACACTACATGGTTTACTATCTGGTTTTGTTTTTGTCTCATAAAAACAACCATAATCAAAACTGGATACTGAATATGAACAATTTTACACAATTTTATAATTTTTAAAATATTTTCTCATGAAAATCACGGGGGCTTAGGGAGAACATGGGTCTTAGACTTGAATCAGTATGCAGACCCCAGCTAGTTGTATTGAGGGAAACAAAGAAAACAAGCCTGTAGTGTGAAGGTTAGGGGCAGTGAGACTTGAATAGCCCAACACAGAGGACAGTAAACCCATAATGAGCAGAGCAAGAGCAGGTAATAGGAGTACGCACAGGCCTAAAACAACAGAGACAGCATCTGAGATTAAAAACAATATATACATTATCTAAACCCGTTTAATCAGAGCAGGATCACAGGAAACCTGGAGCCTACCCCAGCAGGTTTGGATGAAAGGCAGGAAAATCCCTGGCATGCAATATGAATGATAAGGCTGATGTTAAGAACAAAAATAATATGATATTTCAGCTATATATTTTGAGAGAGAGATTCAAACATTGAAGAAAGGGAGACAAATTTTAAAATATAGTTCTGCTAATAGATTACCTTCACAATATCAGGAATGTTTAGTTGTGAATATGAACTAAAAAAGATAAATTAATAAATACAAAAACCCATTAGTATGATTAGTTTTTCACCACTTGACAGACTCCATTCACCTACCTACCTTTGTTTGTATCGCTTCATTGTTAAACGATGTTTTTAAAGCAAAAGTGATTGGTCAGTAACAATATGCTGATCTTGTATTATGACCTAGTCAGTCTCTCGATCAGTGCTGTTTTATTTTCAAAAACTGGGAGTAATCTCCCCTCGACTTTCTTGTATACTCAGATATGGGGATGAATATTTGAAGAGTAAACCGCAAGACAATGATTATATTTTTATATTATGTATGTTAAGGGACCATCAACAACAAATCAAATCAAATTAATAATATATTGAACAATTATTATAAAAGTGAAGTTGAATAACTCAGACTCTCCAGCTGCATGAATAAAAAAAAAACTCGAGCTCTCTCACTGCAAATGCTGAGTGAACACCCGGCCTACGTCACCAGGCGCTGTTTACTGGATGAATATGTGCGGGCGGCTCATGGTGTGTGACTTTCTGTTTTAGAGTTAAAACTTACAAGGGTTAAAGACTAACGGCAATATTTTAGTAAATTATTATTTTATGTCAGTTAGTCTTTCCAACTACTTTAATAGTTTCGTTTAGTTTTAGTTTTTCATTTCAGTTTTGTTAATTATTTTATTTCAGTTTACGAAAATGTTTTTTTAATAATAGTTTCAGTTTTGATGTTAGTTTTCATTAACTATAATAACCTTGGGGTGCCATTTATGAAACTCAAAGGCCACTGAATATGGGCTTCAACCGGCACTGGTCGGAGGTATGGCTTAGCATCTCATGTAATGTTGTGTATCACTGGAAATATTGAAAAAAAACTTAATTTATGTTCCAGAAATAAAAGAGATACAGTAAGTACTGGCAAAAGAAAAAGATGTTAAGCTGTTAGGCAGGATGTCCATTGTTCAGTTTTGGCTCTTTAGTTAACAGATATTTTTCTAGCTTGATGTAAGTCTTCATAGGACAAAGAAGTTTTAAACAATAAATGAATAGACTGATGTTTTTCACAGTTGAGCACGAAGAAATTCACATGTTTGACCAGCAGCTGTGAAACTGCTTGCTGCCTTTTTCACTGTGACTGCCTTTCTCAGCAAACATGCTTTTGGATATGTATCAACAACCATTATAAAATAGCAAATGGTTTCTTCTGTTATGAGTCTACTTCATATGAGCAATAAAATATGTCTGAGTTGAATTTGGGAAATTGAGCAAAAAGCTGCAATTATAGAGATACGGTTTTGGTGTAGTTAGTGGCATAGAAAACATCTCTTGTTTTAAAGTTTAGGTTATAAGCAAAAACATAAGTGAAACAAAAGTAAAAAGGTTACAAGTGCATTTTTCTGAGAGCTTAAAAAGTAGTGAAGAGACCTTCCAGATCTCAGTGCTATTCTTCCCATTTTAGATGGATAGAAATTGATAAGCCATTTTGGGGTCTTTTCTCATATTCTTACATTTTATTATATACAGTAATCCCTCCTCCATCGCGGGGGTTGCGTTCCAGAACCCCCCGCGAAAGGTGAAAATCCGCGAAGTAGAAACCATATGTTTATATGGTTATTTTTATATTGTCATGCTTGGGTCACAGATTTGCACAGAAACACAGGAGGTTGTAGAGAGACAGGAACTTTACTGAAACACTGCAAACAAACATTTGTCTCTTTTTCAAAAGTTTAAACTGTGCTCCATGACAAGACAGAGATGACAGTTCTGTCTCACAATTGCAAACATGCAAATGCAAACATATCTTCCTCTTCAAAGGTGTGCACGTCAGGAGCACAGAATGTCAGAAAGAGAGAGAAAAGCAAACAAATCAATAGGGCTGTTTGGCTTTTAAGTTTGCGAAGCACCGTGCGGCACAAAGCTGTTGAAGGCAGCAGCTCACACCCCTTCCGTCATGAGCAGAGAAAGGGAGAGAGAGAGACAGAGAAAAACAAACAATCAAAAATCAATACGTGCCCTTCGAGCTTTTAAGTATGCGAAGCACCGTGCAGCATGTCGCTTCACGAAGCAGCTGCACAGAAGGGAGCAAAGTGAAGAAAATCTTTCAGCATTTTTAGACGAGCGTCCGTATCGTCTAGGTGTGCGAACAGCCCCCCTGCTCAATCCCCCTACGTCAGGATCAGAGAATGTCAGCGCAAGAGAGAGAGAGAGAGAAAAGTACGTTGGGTAGCTTCTCAGCCATCTGCCAATAGCGTCCCTTGTATGAAATCAACTGGGGGAAGCATGTACCAGAAATTAAAAGACCCATTGTCCGCAGAAATCCGCGAACCAGCAAAAAATCCGCGATATATATTTAAATATGCTTACATATAAAATCCGCGATAGAGTGAAGCCGCGAAAGGCGAAGCGCGATATAGCGAGGGATTACTGTATTCAGTTAACACATTCTTTTTTCCTTAACCTGTTTTGTTTAATAGATCTTCATTAGCAGCATTGGCTGAAAGGAATTACCCTGAAAAATATGCCAGTCTTTCACAGAGTATTTTCCTATGCATTCCTACACTTACATATACTTGGTTAATTAAGACCTGCCAATTAGTTTAATCAACATGTCTTTGACACAAAACCATAGTAGCAAGTTAAATAAAAAAGATTTCAATACAGAGTGATTTTGCAAATTCCACATGTACTGTGACCTAGTCAAAAATTGAATCCAAATCCCAGCAGCTATGAAATAAAACTCTAAACACTGTGATGTTATAGTTAAATTCAAAACAACATGATCTTAAAAACGAAAAAACCTTTACATAAGTACATGTAGTATATATTGGGGTTGGAAGATGGATGACCACATATCATTCTTAAAATTTCCAAATTCTTAAAAATTTCTAAATATTAATAATAAAGAATATGATATAATTTCCCAATGCCAGAGTGTACCTCCATCTTTGAAATTGTACCATATGCTACAGTACTGCTACTGTTAGACACTATATTATTTCTTTAAAAATATATATGTAATTCATTTTTAAATTACATTTACCAATTACTGTAACTCGTGCAAACAATGAGTACCTTATCTACATTCTTGTTATCTTGGTGGCAGAGAGTGGTGATACATTGCAATGTTGACCACACACCCAATTTGTATTTTGTACACGTGAAAATACTGCTACTACTTCCACTACTAAATTATTGTAATTAAAGATTGTTTTTTAATGTTATGAATCTCTGAGAGTGAGTCTATAGCAAATATTGTTTCAGGTGAAAAGTATGCTCTGTGCAGAATTCATCACAAACTTAATATATTGGATACTATGCCCTTTTTATTTACAAGTTGCCTATCAGTTTCTGTTTGTTTATTGCCTCCTTTTTCACCTACTTCTTTCAGGAATTGTTGTCACTTTGACAGAAATAATGGTCTTTATTAAGGAAGCTTTTATGTGTCCTTTTACCATATACCCTTGTGCAAAATGGGCTGTTTACAATTAATTTGTGTCTTTTAGTCACACTAGGGCTATAGCAGCATGTTCATGATAAATGGAAAGAAAGTCTTCCGTTTTACTGTCTACTGCTTTTGTTAGCTTCCCACAGTAATATGAACAAATTAAGTATTTTCGTATAGACATTTTTATTAAAAAAAGAAAAAGGGTATTTTTGTTGTTCATTGTTTTGTCTTATTCATGTGTCTTTTGTTTCTTTATTGTTACATTTTTTTATGCTGGGACTTGCCATTTACGATCATAGATTCCTTTCAGCAAGATAATCTGCAGTTCCTATATTGCTAAGAACTGGTTTAGTTAGTTAACCCTATTAAGTTAAAAGTTGTAGCTGTCTGGCCTAAAAAACCCTAACCCTAACCCTAATTTAACTGGTTCTTTTCAGGAGTGGCCTTCACAAGAAGTATATGAAACGTGGTGGAGAACATAAGCGAGTTTATCAGTGTACCCTGTGCAATAAAGTCTTTCAAAATAGCAGTAACCTCAACAGACATATTCGCTCACATGGTGAGTATTTTTAACCCTTGCAATGTCATCAGGTTAAATTTTATCTGGTTTTGTGTTTGAAATAAAAAAATTATTCTAGAGTGCATTTGCTCAAGATGAATCTTTGTGACTTTTCGTACATTTACCCAAATGATTAAAACTTAAAAAGATGGAAAGGTAAAACGTTTTTGTTTACTTCTGTTTTCGGCCATCTTTGACCATTGACTTTAATGAATTTTACTCTCCATTTAGGGTAGCTTGTTCACAATCTATAAAAAATGTCTTAAATGTGATCTTTTCAGCTCAGAAATGCCAAGGATTTTAGGAACATGCGCTTACTTTATAAACATCAAAAATGTTTTGAAATGTCACAGTTTTGCACAGCTGCTGCACATTTTGAACACTGCCATGTCCTACAGTTATGACTCAACATATGCTTTTGTGAATTTTACAATCAATTTAGGGTAGCTTGTTTTTTTTCACAGATTGTAAAAACAAGCTAAATGTCACATGTTCTACAATGTTGTGAATGGTATTTGCCACATCCTAATATCCTCTGTTTTTGTCTATTTTACAAAATTAATGGCATTAGACCTTTAGACAAAAAAACTTGAGTTAGAACACAATACAGTTTTTAAAACATTGCTTTCTTTATTCAAGAAAGAAACTTTTCCAATACCCCTATCTATCATGTGACAAAGTAATTGCCCCCATGGTTTCCATACTTGTTTGTAGCACCTTTAGCAGCAATATTCACAACTAAACAGTTGCTGTATTTTAAAATCAGTATTTCACTGATTATTACTGTTAAGGTGTTTTATCCCATTTTTCTTTGCATAGCTGCATAAATTCAAACACATTACCTATCATTAATTGGTTGTTTTAAGTCTATCTATAACATCTGTACTTAGTTCCAGTAAGAATGTTGATGAGGCTACTCCAGAATTTTAATTGTGTTTCTTCTGAGCCTTTCATTTTGTGTTTACTGGTTATTGTTCTGCTGCATAACCCAATTGTACTACTGCTTCAGGTCATGGACATACTGTATAACTGGACATTCTCCTTAAGAATCTGGTAAAGTGCAGAATTTATAGTTATAGCCTACACGATCACACTACCACCCCCACATTTTGTATTGTAGATATAATATTCTTACTGATGAATTCTGTATTAGCTTTATGGAAGAAACACGGGACCTGTGTCATCCAAGAAGCTCTTTGTTTGACTTATCTATCCATAGAACATCATTCCAAAAGGTGATCATGCAGGTATTTCTGTGCAAATGTGTTGTAAACACTGATGGTACTCTTCAATAGCAGAGGTTTTTTTTCTTTTTTTCTCCCATGAATCCCATTATTGCTCAGTCTGTTTTGTCTCATTGAGGCATGAACACTGACCATATAGTAACTTAAGACCAGAGAGGCCTGAAATTATTTGAAAGTCCTTCTGGGTTTCTCTCTGACTTCTTAAATCCGTTGTCACTTGGTCATTTTGGTTAATTTTGGCATGGTTTCTCTGGGAATTTTCACCACTGTTACAAATGCTACCCATTTGGAGATAATGCCTTTCACTTTGGTATGGCAGAGTCCCAGAACCTTAGAAATTGCTTTGTAGCCCTATCCTTATTGGTAAGTTTCAATGACTGTTTTCCCTCCTCTCTTCTGGAATTTCCTTTGATCAAGGCATAGTGTTCTTCTGAAACCTTGTTGTGACTTCTTCACTCTCATGGTAAGAGTCAATGTATGATGCGGTTTTGTGAGATTTAGATTCAACAGGGCTGGCTGTGCTGAGCCAACTATTGTCTAATTATTAATTAACTTTGGTCAGCTGTTTGAGTGAGTAAATTTGGGGGCAATTATCTTTTCACATAGGCAATACAGGTGTTAAATAATTTTGTTAGTTAAATAAATTAAGTAGAAATTTAAAAATGCATCATATTAGCTCTCTTCCCTTTCTTCTTAAATAATATGCTACCATGGCTGTCCGTTTGCCTGTCCAGGATTTTAAATCACCTGTAGCTTGCAAACTGTTTGACCTATTGATCTAGAATTTGGTACACATACACTATGTGACGTCTACTATCCGCTTTCTGGGTGATGATTGATCTCCAAGGTTATTCCTCTTTTTATTTTTATTTTATGTTATAGTAGAATCAACTCTCGGCAGCGGCCAGCAGGGCGACCGTATGGCGCATGTGTACGGGCGCTGTTCTCATCCCTACCATCTTCACTGTCACTTCCCCTACCTTCATATCTTAAATCATTCTTGAAGCAGATTGAAGACTTAAGTGCCAGCTTAAGTGAAAAATTAAGTAATTGGAACACAAACACTGACTTAATCAGTTTTAACACGAAAAGATGCCGACAAAAGAAGAGAAGAAGTGGTCTGCTAGGGTGGAGAAAAGAAGAGCTGTTCACGAAGCAGCAAGCGCATCAACCTCTGAGCAAATGAATGCTAAATGTAGAGAGAGAGAGAGAGAGAGAATGAAAACTAGGAAAGCTCAAGTCAAGTGTATTCAGTTATCGTGCGGTGTGCCATTACTGGAATCTAATATTACAGTTTGTCTAAAGATCTGAAGCCGTTCATTATGCCAAATACACAAAAACACAAGATAACAGGAAAGGGGCAAATATTTTCCACAGCACTGTAGTACAGGTCAAGATGGTCAATCAATATAAAATCGGTTTCGGAAGAAAAATTCATTGTCTAGGGCACATAATAAGGTTAACACACAGCATCCAATCAGCATTTGAAAACATATTAAGGGTTAAGCAATTGATGACCTTTTTTTTTTATCATTTAAGAAATACAGTACTGCTTAAGTGTTTGTGGATTCAATTTGTTTACTGTATATAATAAACTATTGAGACAATTGCTTTATTAAAGTTTTCTGACTAAAGCTGTAAGTCAGATACACGTATTTTAGGATTTTAGTTTTTCAGTTGAACATTTTTAAGTTTTAAGCAATAAAAACAATATTCCTACTTCCTACTATAGTTTTGTTTTTGTTTGATCTATATATATAAAGGAGAGTTGGGATCCGAGAGACTGTGTTTAGATAGTTTATGTGTTTGTGGAGGGATGAAGAGTTAAGGCGGGTGTTGGAGTCACGTGATCATCTCCCCTCCCATTCACCTCATTTCATTCACTTCATTTCGCTCCGAGCTGAGCTCCGCAGCTGACGTGGTCTTGCCATTTTTTTTCCTTAAGTGTTTAGTCGTTTCTCCTTTACTGATTTAGTAGACGCACTACTTACTGAATAGTATTTTTTCCTTTAGTGTTTCTACTTAGTGTTTCTTAGTGTTTAGTAGACGCGGTGTGCGAAAGGAGAGTTGGGATCCGAGAGACTGTCTTTGTGTGTTTGTGGAGGGATGGAGAG
Organism: Erpetoichthys calabaricus; assembly: GCF_900747795.2. NCBI lineage: Eukaryota > Metazoa > Chordata > Cladistia > Polypteriformes > Polypteridae > Erpetoichthys > Erpetoichthys calabaricus. The sequence continues at coordinate 195,080,542 of NC_041397.2, forward strand.
TTAAGGGGGGTGGGGGAGTCATGTGATCATCTCCCCTCCCATTCACCTCATTTCATTCACTTCATTTCACTCCGAGCTGAGCTCCGCAGCTGACACGGTCTTGCCATTCTTGATTTGCTTTTCACATGGCCAACTATATGTTGCATGCTCAAGAGTAAGCTCAGCGCACAGCTTGGTCATATTACAACCAGAGGGGCGAACTGACAACATGGTATACAAAGAGATCCTTAACAAATAATTATTGGTATATTTTCCCTCATTTATTATTTTAAATTTTAAAGCAGTACTTTGCCGCTGCGAAGCGCGGGTATTTTGCTAGTCATAATATAAATCCATACTTGTTTGTTTGCAGTGTGTGATATTACTGTATATGATATTATTAAAATAGTTCATTTTATATTAAAATAAAATATTTTAATTTTTATTTTACATTATTATTATTATTATTACTAGTCATTTAGCCCATTACAATAACGGGCACTAGAACAGTAGTGCATAAACATTAGTAGGAACAGTCTACATTAAATGGCAAGGGTCTTTGACCTCATTCTTTTTATTGGTCGTATTTTTCTTTCTTTCAGCCTTTCTTTTGTTGATGTTTACTTGCTGAGCTGACTGTTCTTCGTGGGCTGCCGCCATGTATTGTGTGTCTTTAATTTTCTGTGACAGTAATACTGTCTTGTACGTCCGTAATATACCTTTAATTTTCTCTGGCGGTAATACAGGCGTGCGCATCGGTAATATGCCTTTAATCTCCTCTGACAGTAATACTGGCTTGTATGTGGCTGTAATATGCGTCACTGTATTGTGTACCTTTAATTTCCTCTCGCAGTAATACTGGTTTGTATTTCCGTAAAACGCCTCTAACTTTCTCTGACAGTAATATTACGCATCGCACCGTGCCCCGCGCATGCGCACTTCACCAGAAGCCCCGCGCATGCGCACTTCACCAGAAGACACACACACACGGACACCTGGACGCACAAAGGGATTTTATTAAAGAGGATTCACTAATAATATTGTTTATTCATTGTAATAATTTATATTAAAATGAAATTATCTGAATGGAAATTAGTTTTTTTAAATCTACCTGAAGGAATGCTACTTAATGCTACTTTCTGATATAAAATGACCATAAAAATATATTCCTCTAATATAAAGCATGGATGAAAAATATATTGGAGTTGTCAAATCTAAATGAAAAACATGACACTTTTTTCATTTAGTAATAAGACATAGTCATTAGGAAATAACTTGTGACAATGATTGCGTTGTAGGTGACAAGCTATTCAAATGTGATGAATGTGACAAGATGTTTAGTCGCAAAGAAAGCCTGAAGCAACATATCTCTTATAAACACAGTAAGACTGAGGTATGTTTTTTGCTTTTATATCCTAATATTTGTAATTATCTGATTATTTGAAGAAGTTAATGTTTCTTAGTTGCCCTAACTAGTTTAACTTAGTTTTATTAAATGGGTGCAGTACAGACATAGAAAATTAACAAGGAGGCCTTAAGAGAGTATACATGTGACACTTGAAGATCTAGGTTCAAATTAATTTTTAGCTCAAGTAGGGAAATGGGTGACTAGCAGTTCTGTCATGAGTATGACGTCAACAAGTTTATAATTTTAGGATGCTCGTGGATGAATTTTTTCAACCTTGTGCCATTTGACCATTTCAGCTTCTCCACTGAACCCAGATAAGATAAAGTAATCTGTGGTAAAACCTCTCCAAAAAATCAGAGCTTGTGTGCTTATGTGCTTTTGAGCTGGCTAAACACAACTATTTATGTGTGCAATTGTCGAAAGAAAGAGCTCTATAGGATACAATTAAAATATTTTTCTTCTTTTTCTTTGGCTGCTCCCGTTAGGGGTTGCCACCGCGGCTCATCTTCCATATCTTTCTGTCCTTGTTCTGTTACACCCATCTCCTGCATGTCCTCTCTCACCACATCCATAAACCTTCGCTTAGGCCTTCCTCTTTTCCTAATTAAAACAAATATTCATTATACTAATTTCTTTACATATGTACTATTTTTTTTTCTTTTTTTGTAATTAACCGCAGGTTGACTTGGACTATAGGTTCAAATGTGTTATATGTGAGAAGGCGTTTAGAGTGGAAAGTGCTCTTAAGTTCCACAATTGTAGAACAGGTTAGTGGGATGTTTATCTGTCTTCATTTTAAAATAAGAATCTTTTCTTAACATTTCATTTACGGCTTCTTTTTTGTCACAGTGATTTGCCTATAGGCACAGAATTCTGGGTGTCTTCTTGTTTTGTTTAAATGAACAGCATCATTGTGTCTTTATGAGTTAACATTATTGTTTTTGACCTGAAGCTAAGCATGTTCAGGCCTGGCCAGCACTTGGAGGGGAGACCTTCTAGGAAAAGCTTTGGTTGCAGCTAATGTTTGGTGAGCGTACTGGCCCAAAAATGGCTACTGTTGCGTCATCCATGTGGATGCTACACATTAGTGGTGGCTGAAGTGGCTCCCCTCTCACTATGAAAATAAAAAGCACTATATACATGCAAAGAATTATTATTATTATTTAATTAGCATGTAGTACTCATTGCTTTTTAAAGTGCTATTTCCTGATTTCTTGAAGTATTGTATTTTGCTGGTTAGGATCTATTTTATGTTAATGTAAATGTGGTTTAGCAAAATAAAGAATTTATGATTTTGTGAGGTTTCTGATTAATTATTTGAATTAGTCCTGTTAAGGTGCAATATTTATTTATTCTTCTTTACTTAGATGACAAAACATTTCAGTGTGAGATTTGCTCTAGATTTTTCTCTACAAATAGCAACCTTTCCAAGCATAAGAAAAAGCATGGTGAAAAAATGTATGCTTGCGAGATCTGCAATAAAATGTTTTACAGAAAGGATGTTATGCAAGACCATCAAAGGAGGCATATTGTGGGTAGGTGTTGTTCACTTGGTGTTTTTTTTTTTTAATCAAAGTCTCTTTGTTAACTTGCCACAATGTTTCACTTTGAGAGAAAATGTGAATTATGGAATTATCAATTATTCTTTTACTGAAAGACATACAGGCAAAATATTGTTAAACTGGTGATCTTTGGACTAGTCATTAAATTGAATTAAATAAGTATGTTCTGCAGAAATCGTATATGGATGGAATTTTTTAATCATATATGTACATTTAATATAAACAAAAAAGCAGATATTTAAGAAATAGACTTGTATTTTAATTTCCAAATAGCACCTGATAAGAAATCTGTATGATATATGATAAGAAATCTGTATGATATATTTAAGCACATTCATTAAGGTACAGTAATCCCTCCTCCATCGCGGGGGATGCGTTCCAGAGCCACCCGCGAAATAAGAAAATCCGCGAAGTAGAAACCATATGTTTATATGGTTATTTTTATATTGTCATGCTTGGGTCACAGATTTGAGCAGAAACACAGGAGGTTGTAGAGAGACAGGAACGTTATTCAAACACCGCAAACAAACATTTGTCTCTTTTTCAAAAGTTTAACCTGTGCTCCATGACAAGACAGAGATGACAGTTCTGTCTCACAATTAAAAGAATGCAAACATATCTTCCTCTTCAAAGGAGTGCGCATCAGGAGCACAGACTGTCAGAAAGAGAGAGGAAAGCAAACAAATCAATAGGGCTGTTTGGCTTTTAAGTATGCGAAGCACCGCCGGTACAAAGCTGTTGAAGGCGGCAGCTCACACCCCCTCCGTCAGGAGCAGGGAGAGAGAGAGAGACAGAGACAGAGAAAAACAAACAGTCAAAAATCAATACGTGCCCTTCGAGCTTTTAAGTATGCGAAGCACCGTGCAGCATGTCGCTTCACGAAGCAGCTGTACAGAAGGTAGCAACGTGAAGATAATCTTTCAGCATTTTTAGACGAGCGTCCGTATCGTCTAGGTGTGCGAACAGCCCCCCTGCTCACACCCCCTATGTCAGGATCAGAGAAAGTCAGCGCAAGAGAGAGAGAGAGAAAAGTAAGTTGGGTAGCTTCTCAGCCATCTGCCAATAGCGTCCCTTGTATGAAATCAACTGGGCAAACCAACTGAGGAAGCATGTACCAGAAATTAAAAGACCCATTGTCCTCAGAAATCCGCAAACCAGCAAAAAATCCGCGATATATATTTAAATATGCTTACATATAAAATCCGTGATAGAGTGAAGCCACGAAAGGCGAAGCGCGATATAGCAAGGGATCACTGTAATAGGAAATAAGTGTCTGTGTCTTACACCGTTTTTTTAAATGCAAACTATTTTAGTTTGTCTGTAAATTAGTAGTAAAATTTGCATACAATAACCAAATGCTGTTTGTTATTTGTATGTTTAATATACTTTAAATGGTGCACTTTTAATTCACAAGGTCCAAAACATATGAAAAGGGAAGAACTCGAAGCAAATGGCGAAGAAGTTAGTAAATACAGGAAAGAGCCTTCAGCCTGTCCTGTATGTGGAAAGGTAATCGTAGAATTATTTAAATGCCATATTAGCTTGTGAAAGTGGTGGACACCTACCATTTTACCACTATTATTTCCTTATTTTTTCTAAATTATCTGAAGTAATTTCATTTTTTCCCCTCTCTGTTCAGGTATTTTCGTGCAGGAGTAACATGAACAAACATCTCTTAACTCATGGGGATAAAAAATACACTTGTGAGATTTGTGGTCGTAAGTTCTACCGCGTGGATGTGCTACGGGATCATATTCATGTGCATTTTAAGGTCTGCAGAAAACTGATTTTTTTTTACATATGAAACTACATAAACATACCCTAATAAACATACATTTATTTTTACATATGTATGTTTATTATTTAAGGAAACTAAGGGCAGAATGTCTTAAAAGTATGTCAAGTAGTTGTTCTTAATAAAAAAATAATAAAGTGTACTTACTGAAATAAAAAAATCAGAGTTTGTACTGCCAAGTATAGTATATTTGTAACCAATGAAAATTATGAAAAAGTTACAAAATGCAATCATGGTATAACATTCAGGTGTGCTCATGGAACTTTGAATGTTATGGAAAATAACCTGCATTCTTTTTTTCGAAGTTGTTTTTAGTGTAACATAAACACTGAGTACTTTTTTCACTGAATGTATAGTGGCTTACAAAAAGATACTTGAGGGTTGTCCTCCCCCATTCATGTCTAGATAAGTTAAATTACTTTTTTTTTTTGCTTGCCTTTTTACTTTTGTATTTACGAAGATCATTTTACCTGTTACGACTTCAAGCAGCAGGATAAATGATTTGGTATTGCATCATTTTCTGCACGCTGTTGATGTGATGGAAACTTTTCACCCATGTGGAAGACTGCTGTTTTACCATCAGGAGTGGGTATCGGAATGCGTAAAAGAGAGAAATATAAAAGTGAAATAATATATTTCAAGTTGAATTTAAAACAGTAAATTAACCGGTAATTGAGATCACACAATTTAAGATAGACAATTTTTAAAAATTGACAGTGCTTTTTAAATAATGACAACAATATGTGCTTGGTATTTAAGTGCAAATGCACTATTTCCCACATTCATCTGCTCTCCACTAGCTTTTTTAAGACTATTTTTTTTTAAAATGTCAATACTATATAACTCAGGTTTTTTAAAATTTCATTTTTTTTTCATTCAAAAAATTATTCTGTTTTCAATTATTCACTGAAAAATTAACATTCCTGAGAAATTTCTTTCACAAATAAGTGATAATAAGCCCACTAGGATCCAAGTTGCCATATGTAGACACAGACAGATATGACAATGAATATAGGTGTTTCACATTTGTCTTTATCCTTTTACACTAGCTTGTTTACTCCTTAGTGGATTAACAGAAGCGCATGTAAAGTTGCATTTCAAAAATGTTAGGGGCATGAAATTAAACCAAAGTGAAAATTGTATTTCAGGTTAACACCATTCAAGACTAATTTAAAAAAAAAATTGTGATGCTATTAATGCAAAGCATTTTTAAATTAGTGATGTTATTGTGATGTAAACATTTTAAACAATTGTTTTATGTAGTTTTTTTAAAAATACCATGGAGAGTGGTGGCCTCATTGTTTTTTCTTTGGCCATATATTCTGAACCATGGCCATATATTCCTTAAGCTATAACCCTTGACATATTTTGAGCTAAAATGGGACTTTTAATTTTATAAACCATGTATAGTTACTACATTATCAGAACAGCTATAAATATAATAATGTCAGCATCATGATATACTGGAAATAATTCAAAGAGGAATTTAGAAATTCCATTTATTGTCAAAATTATGACAGACAAAACATCATTATTTTTCCTTCTTAACATTCAACCAGTTGCTAAGGCACACAAGTTTGTTCACATTTTCAGATGCCAGAGTAGCTTTTTTTGTGCACAGTATGAAAAAGAAAAAAAGTCACCTGCACATTTCATTATTGAACAAGAGTATCACTGGCTGATTTTGAAATGCTTACAAGAATAACAAACATCACAACATCCCAAATCTATTGTCAGGTTGTATGCAGGTAATTGTGCTTGTTTGTATTTATTAATATTAAGTTTCTATTTTATGCTATAAATAACATTACTTAGCAGAGCATTGAATTGCTTCTGTGATTTCTCGTCGGGTAATTTTGGATACTTGGAGTGAGTGGGCAATTGGGCAATTGCCCACACATGTCTATACTGCTGCTCCAATCCTGTGACATCTTTTGAGAGTAATTGTCACCTCAATCTCCAATTCTGACTTTCATTCTTTCAGTGAATCCAAGGTTTGATTAGGCATTCCAGACTCCCTTGGGCCCCCTCTGATTTGTACACCTTATAAATATTGCTTTTATTTAAAAAACTTTGTTATTGCATGTAGAAGAAATATTTTCTTAATGTTCTGCTTGTGTGTTAACAGCAACGTGAAATACTTAAGTCACATTTATTTAAGTAAGGTCAAAACTAGGGCTACAACTAACAATTATTTTGATAATCAATTAATCTGGTAATTATTCTGCCAATTAATCGATTAGTTGGATTGTAAAAAAAAAAAAAAATCATTTGAAATGAAATGCATACTGCATGAAATGGAACTTTTCACCAAATAAAGAGATTTGTATAAAATTTCAGAAACTTATTTTTTTAAATGAACTACTTATAGGTATTTTGTAAAAAATACAGATTTTTATACAGCATGTACATAATAATACATTGAAAATAAATAGTAACAAATAGAAATAAAACACTTAACCAGAGCCAGTAGTGCTACTATGCAATGAAAACACACACAGGCAAGATTTCCTTAAAAAAATCATCATTTTTCAATAAATGAACTACACTCGCAATTTGCCTTATGAATTAAAAATTGAACATGTAATTTAAGTTTTTATTTTTTTCAGTTTCTTGCAAAGCATTATGTGAATATCTCACCACCAAATATTCCAACACAGAAGAATCTGTTGCACCATCATGACTTTTTTTATAAGTCTACAGTAATGTTTGAAATTAGTTGTCATATGCTGGGGAAATGTCCAGACTATCTGCGGCATTTCAGTTGCTGACGGAAGTGTGCTCTTAGATTTTCATGTTTGAAAACTGTGATCCTGCCATACAATCTGTTTTACCAGCTACAATAGGCTTGCTACAGCAGCACTTGCACATTATCGTGTCTTTCTCCTGATTGTTTAAACGCCATTTGAAGTCCAATAGCCAACTAGGCTTGAACTTTTGCTTTTCCACCCCGCTCCTGCCTTTTGACTCCGAATACATGATACTGCTTTCAGTCATGGTTGATGTACTGTGAGATTCACAGCAGCACTCTCATTGAGATTTTGATTTCATTTGCACATGAGACTGAAAAGAAAAAAAAAAAAAGTTTTCTGCTTGGAGAGGGACTTGGGTTTCTTCACAACCATTTTTTGTAAAGACGCATGTTAACGTTGCATGTGAATACAAGCGTGTAATGCAGCACTGTAATTTAGCAAATATTGCAAATTAAAATCTCAATGTTTACTAACTAGTGGCTAATGACACATTTTTATACGCCTATCATGAAACTCTGCCACATATGTTATTGTTTTATTTGCATTATTGGTGGCTGGACATTGACTTGAATTGTTTCTCACTTCAAACCAGAAATCATATCATTATGCTAGCCTAGCAAAGGTTGTATTCATATCATGTGTATCACATAGTGCTGAAGTAACTTTCAACTTACAATGATGACGGAGTGTCTTACTCCTTCTTGTTTAAATGTTTGTGTATCTCTGTTGTGCTCCCATGCCATACGAGGTCAGAACTACAAATTTTGCAACTCACAATGTTTTCCTTTCTGCATTCAGAATAACTCTGGAAATCTAAGGTTTTACACTGGCTTTTCTGGTACTTGCATGCTGTCTGCTTTTTTTCAAATGTGTTCACAACTTAATGAAGCAGTGCCGCAGTGGCACAACACACGGTGTGCAACTTAACGTAATCAACTAATCGATGAAAGCGATCTTTGCCAATGTTTTTAATAATCAATTATTATTGATAATGATGACTAGTTGTTGCAGCCCTAGAACAAACATTTTATGTCTTTGACCTAAGGAACTGGGGTTTTGAAAGTATGCTGGAACTAAATTAAAAGATTCAATGCAATTATGCTATTAGTAGCAAGCTAAAATTGGTTCGTCCTCCTTTCTGACTCAGGATATTGCTCTTATGGATGAACAACAAAGAGAGGAGTTCATTGGCAAAATTGGCATTTCAGTTGATGATGATGAAGATGATTTTGAAGAAGATAAAGAGGATGATGAAGTAGAGATTCATAAGTACAGCTGCAAAAGATGTCAGGTAACTAAATGAGTGGGTGTGTTGGTATTGTGATAGACTCTTGTAAACAATTCTCTGTCCAACATAGCTTTGACATTTCGTTGATCACTCGGGGTTTCTAGAATTTCAAATATGCACAAGCTTGTTATTAGGTACTAGAAAACCTTAGCAATTTAGCGAATTAGGGGCAAACTTTTACCTTGCATACCATTCTGCATTAGTGTATTTTCTTATAGTAATTAACTCCATATTTGATTAGATTAGATAGACTCCCTGCACTGAAGAGATTACTGGACTAGTGGAGCATTTTATGTATGAGATTATGTTCCACTATTTGACTGCCATTGACTTAAGATTCTCAGATTATTTTCCAGCAGATATTGCTAAAGACATGACCTTATTTCCCACCCTGGCCTTCTTCTATACAAATATATTTGAAAAATGCAAAGCTATATTGGTAACTAGGTAAAAATAAGCCTAAAATAGTTTATAATTCTAAACCAACAAAAGAAATTCTCCACAACATACAATATGTTCAGATTTATTTAGGTTAGCTTTGGCCATTGAAAAATATGTTTCAGAAACTAATGAAAATATGACTACTTCTGTACCTTTAGCAAGTTAGACAAGCCACTCTCACAAATTTTTAGGGTAATCAACAGTTTTGGATGTTGCATATAAAGTTGTGGTTGTTGTGTATTTATTTTTTTATATAATAAAGGAATAACAGTTGGTTTATGTATCATTATTATGGTAAAATATGATGTTCAAGCATCCACATTCTCTTTGTCAAGTTGGAAATTTTTCATCCTTGAAACTAATTTGCAAGTACACATCTTTTGATTAATAATGTTCTTTTCACCAGCAGAGATTAATTTTTTTAAATCCTTCATGGTTTAATTTAGCAAAGTGGGAAAGTCCTACTCTTCTTTTACAGCAACTCAAGGTTTAATATTGGCAATTTTATACCATTATAGAATTAGTTGGGAAGTAAAGACACCTGATTATTGCATGCTTTGAGAGCTCAATGATGTGGCCAATTAACTGTCAGATAAGTGAGTGCAAGATTAGCCATGATAAAAGGATGTATGTTTTGAATTTATCCTTATGAACATAGAAAAAGGATGGTTGGATAAACAACTATATCTGACAGCCATATTCAGTTCAGTATCACTGGGAGTCAGTGCTTATTCTGGTTAAACTGGGTGCAAGATAAGATCCAACCTCACACACATCCCTGTATCATTCCAAAATAAAATGTATGTAGTGTTTCAAAACTTCCACATTGACCAGTGGCTTGTAATATTTCAAGGCACTACTCCCCAGTAATACAGTTTGCACTTTGTTAATGGAATCATATAATCTCAGAAATACACAGGGCTACTGAAATGAAACACTTAATTGCTGAAAACAAATCGGCAAACACTGCAAATTTGTATTATTCAATTTTTTTAACTAAAGTAATGTTAATTAGTTTAATAGTATAGCAAATGTGACTAAAGCATATATGAAACAACACATACAGTATTTGAATGTTCTGAGGCTGAATGGAATGCTGTAGGAGTAATTTATTTTCAGTTAGTTCAATGACTAATTCTACATTGAGTACACAGGCATAAGTAACAACAAAATCTGATCAAAGTAGCTTGAAAATAAAAAAGACATTTCTGATATATTAATCTTAAAGTTTAATTTCACAAAGGTGGCCTTTAATTTGGGGCAAATATACAAATAAGGGAAATATTTGGAAAATGAAAGTATTAAGTATATGACATTGTTGTTAACCAGACAATATCTCATTCAGGAACTGATAAGAACATAAATCACATCACAGCAAATGTCACAAACCTGACAGTGATTTTTATGATAAACTTCACATGAAAATTGTATTGTTACAAAAGAGTTTATGTAAATAAAAACATCCTGAGTTACCTTGGTATTAATTATTTCATGTGAAAGTGATATAATAATGTTTTGTTTTTTTAAATTGATTTTAAGTAGTGTTTATTTTCATTGACTGGAGAGAAAATGTCAGTAGAAATTTAGCATCTGCACATGTTAAAATAAATCAGATAATCCATGATGATCACATTATTCTTTATGCAACCTACTATGACATCTCCCCTACAATTTGTTGTTAAATTCAGGAAAAAGCCATGCTCAGTTACCATATATAATTATATGTTATAATTATATATTATAATAACCTGATATATGAAAGAGTATGATATATAGGACTTGAAGCCATTGGTGCAGTGGCACAGCTGACAAATAAATAATAAAAGTTTGCCCCAAAAAGCAAAGTTCTCTTAGGACCTCACTAAATAAAAATGTTGAAAAGAAAAATGCTAACTGTGTACATGGGTGCTCTAGTTGTATGGATTCTGTACTATAGACTCACCTATTTATAGACAATTAGGTCTATTATTATTAAACCTTAATCAAATTTATATCTGTTTAATGGTCATCAAGTGCTTTTAAAAGAATGTTGACATGTTCACAAAGATGCACTGCTGGATAGGAATAGGAATTCTTTGTTCTTTGGACTCACTGGAGGTAGTAACGATGGAGAGAATTAAAACAAAGCTGAGTGTCTTTATGAACAATGCTGTACATCCACTCTCTGCCACACTAACACTGAGTAGTTTCAGCCAACAAATTATTCAGCTTTCTTTTGTTTAAATTTTCCTCCTTTTTAGTCATTCTGATGTGTGTGGGTGTGTGTGTCTCCTCACATTTGTATCCCAGTTAATCAGGGAGTCGTTGATTTCAGCTGGAAAGTTTCTATACACTCTCCAATCAACTTAACAATGTCCAATTTGAATGGGAAACATGTTTCAGTTACATTGTTTCACATTCATTTCCAAGGGTGCCAACAATTGTGGCACATGTGTTTTTTGTTAAAAATATTTATTTCTTGATGAAGGCTTTGTTTTTCTTTGAATGAACTTGTTTCAATTAAAAGTCAGATGTTTCTCACTTTTTCAGTGTAAGATGACAGTTCTTCAGCAAACAGTGATTTGCCAATAATAGTGGAGGGCACTGTGTGTATGTATATATATATATGTGTGTGTGTGTGACGCTCGGTTCACGAACGTCTCGGTACACGTACAAATCGGTTTACGACCAAAAAGTTCGCCAAACTTTTGCCTCAGTTCACGACCACACACTCGGTATACGAACAAGCCAGTTTCCCTTTCGGTTTGTACATGTTCAGTCTCTCACTGTGCATTTCCTGTGCAGCGAGCACGAGAGAGTGAGAGAGTGCGCGACACACACACACAGACAGAGGCAGTGCGAGAGAGAGACAGACGCACACACACAGGCAGCGCGAGAGAGAGAGCCGCGCACACACACACACACAGGAAGCGCCACAGAGAGACAGACGCACACACACAGGCAGCGTGAGAGAGAGAGCCGCGCACACACACACACACACAGGAAGCGCCACAGAGATACAGACACACACACACAGGCAGCGGAAGAGAGAGACGCGGGCACACACACAGGCAGCGCGAGAGAGAGAGAGACGTGCGCACACACACAGGCAGTGTGAGAGAGAGGGGGCTGGACGCAGGTAGGAAGGCAGTTAAAGAATGCACTGGGCTTGATTTTGTTTTCACTTCTGTTTACAGCGATCGGTTCATAGCGTGCATTGTTGCAATGTTACTTTTCTTGGTGGTTTATTAAATTACAGATTTTTTCAAATGTTCATTTTTTTCCCTGCGCTTAAAACTCATTAAAAAAAAAAAAAGTGTTTTTAGCCAGCAGTTGGTAGCGCTATAGTGCGAACTATTGCAGTGTTAGTTTTCTCTGTTGTTCAAGGTTTTCTCAGTGTTCAATGTTTTTACATTTAGTTTACTATTACGCTGTGCATTCTATGGTTTCATTAACTATTTGTGCTTAAAAACTTAAAAAAAATATATATATTTACATACAGTTTGTATGGTCTGGAACGGATTAATTGTATTTACATACAATCCTATGGGGGAAATTGCTTCGGTTCACGACCAAATCGGTTTACGACCAGAGTTTTGGAACGAATTATGGTCGTAAACCGAGGTTCCACTGTATTGTGAAAGATCAGCCCAGCATCAGACAGACACGGAGTCCAAATGTCCCAAAAAGCATGCACTGTTTATTTTGATTTATCAAGTACACACAATACTGTGCACAAACCACAAGGTTCAGTCCTTTGTGCTTCTCTTCAGCCGCCTCCACTCCTCTCTCACAAGCTCCGTCTTCTCCCTCCCGACTCCAGCTCCTCGAATGGAGTGAGATGGCCCCTTTTAATCCTGCCCCGGATGTACTCCAGGTGCTCTGTGATGGTCTTCCGGCAGCACTTCCTAGTGTGGCGGAAGTGCTGCCCTTGCATCCGGAAGCACTCCGGGTGTACATGGTTCCTGATTCGGCAGCACTTCCTGGTGTGGCGGTAGTGCTGTTGTCTTTGGCTCAGGAACCATCCAGGTGCCCCCTGGTGGCGACCATGAACCTCCACAGGTCTGAGCTTCCCTGCTCCGTGGTCCTGATGGGATCCGGGGGGCTGCCCTCTTACGTCCGGGGGTAGGTATTGCTCCTCTCCCAGTCCAAAATCCCTGGCCGTCTACCACTATATATATATATATATATATATGTATAAAATATTTGCATATAGTGAGGGGAGAGGTGATTGTGAGAATGAATCAGTATAGCTGATTCCAGACATTAACATTAACCTGGGTAGTGGTGGTGACTCAGGAGCTAAGTATGCATACAAAGCTATGAATTTACTGATTAGTTTTTATTCTCATCCTTGACCCTAGTCACAAACTTAGAGTAGTGACTGAAAGAATACGTTTAAAAGTACAAGGAGCAATGACTTCAGAGTGGTGATTTATAATGATAATAATGTATTTTGCATGGTTCAGGCATACTTTAAGCCTAATAGCTTAGCTTTTAATGCTGATTTAACTTAGAATTTGCAAGAAGCTGTAGAGACAAGGAGCATGTTATCATCACTGTTGTCAAAATAAGTGTCTTTTGTACAAACTGAATATAGGCAACTTTCTTGTCTACCACACTTTCTAATTGTCCAACTGTGACCAGGTGTCTTAGTTTGGAAAAAAGACCAAAGGCTAAATGGCTTGATGACAAGACAGCCTTTGTATATTAACTCCTTAAGACAAATGGATAGCAGTAATATGAAGTGATATAGTGTTATTCAACTATTATTCACAATGTTTATTCAATAAGTGATGCAGTTTTGTATACTGTATGCCCCTTTCCACCATTGTAATCTTATTTTTAGTTTCTCATGAGAACCGTTCATTTCTGACATTCCACACAAGCCAATGCCTATAAATGCAAACAGACTGGCAGCAAAAAGGGGTACTTGTGTACTAAACGGACGGCACGGACAGCAGTTCCTACCCATTCTAGTGTTGGTCTCTGTGGGGGAGGCGGCCTGGTTGCTTAATTTTTGGAGTCTAAATTATTAGACTGACCTACCCCAACCACAAATGCTAACCTTAAAGTTAGTGGGGGTGGAGCATAGTTGTCTATAGGTCCCTAATGTTAATGTACTCTTTGGATGCCTAATGTTAAAAAACGAAAATCCAATTTGCGTCACGATAATAGAAAAGGGTACTATCCATCCGTGCCATCCGTTTAGTACACAAGTACCCAAAAAGGCAATTTGATTTTCTGAAGACTGATTAATGAGAGCTCCAGAACAGATTGATTGTATATAGCACCATAAATCAAGCCAAAATAAATAGAGCTTATTTCACTTTTTGTTGTTGAAAAGAATATTACATTTTATCAGTCCTTTTTTGCTAATCATACCCTATATCGAAAGTTCATTGCTCACAAGCGTGTACAAAATCCTTGATTGGAAAAAAGACAATGCTCATTGTGAATATTGACCTGATTCATTCATTGCTTGGAATGCAAAACAGATTTTAAAAATAAAATGCAACTGTTACTGTATCCTGCAGTCAGGACTGCTACAGTGACTTGCAGCAGCTTTCTACCCGTGACTTCCAATATAAAACTAAATGTAATGGCAATGCTTAGTGCTTAGATTTTAAGCTTTATTTTGGCATATCACTTGTAGCATCAACAATCAAATATTTATGTTTCCTATTCCTAGCCATTTCACTTTATTTTACTTCTAGAGACTATGAAGCCACATATCTAGTAGTCTGTGGACGAGGTATCTATCAATTAACAAATAACTCTACATGGACAAAAAGTTGATGATGCGTTCTGTGCAAAATGTGGTTGTGTGTTATAGGCACAAATGTCAAGTTTATACGGTATAGACCTGCACCAGTGTCTTGTGAGGGTTTGGGTTACATTAAGATTGGTAGTGTTCAAAATAAATAAACCAGATAACCACTTCAGAATCAAGTATTGCAAATTGTAGGGTAAGTGCCTTTTGTTTGTTTAAAATATACATGGATAAAATTAAAGTTAACTCAGAAGGCAAATAAATCATAATTTTTTTATTGTAGGAATTTTCCTTTTACTATGATGTAGTTACATGACTTACACTAATAATTTATTGAAACTGTAGGATTGGTTAGTATTTGTGTAATTGCCCCGCCGTTTATACTGTATTGTGCAAAATAAATAACATTTGATTATGAAATACCCATAAACATTGCTGTTCTTAATATTGTTTTTTTTGTTTTTATTTTGATGTTCTAACATGAAATTTATTGTGCTTAAGGTAACCTTTGCTAAAGGGAAAGATTATTTGAAGCATATTATGGAACTTCACAAGGAGAAAGGATATGGCTGCAATATATGTAATCGGAGGTTTGCTTTAAAAGCCACCTACAATGCCCATATGGTGATACACAGGGAGAATCTTCCTGATCCTAATGTGCAGCGGTGAGTAACTAATGCTTTGTACAGTTTTTATAGCAAGCAGTATTTTTAAACCAAACCCTGGTATTATTGCATTTGTAAATTAGTTCAGTGTAAAGTTTCTTGAATGAAATAATAGTCAACCTTTTTGGAAAGAAATTTAGTCCAGTAATAATTGGCTTGACAACTCTGTTTGTATTAATAGTATATATACTGCCTTTATTCATCTGAACAATGTCCTGTATTACATTTATTCATCTTTAAAATATCATCTTCATCCTAGAAAGTAATTATTGAGAAAATTAGGAAATATTAGTTCTAGTATTGTGAACTCCTGAAAATGTTACATTATTCTCAACTTCAAAATCATAAATACGTTATTTTAATAAGATGGGCTTCTACTGCAAGTAAATAATAGATTCAGGTTTGCAAGCTGTGTTGCTTTCGAAGGATAGAGCAAGCAGTTACTGGAGGACCTTTGTTGCATTATCTGAACCTCAGTATGAAAATGCTGCCTTTCTTATCTCTGTTCTGTAGAAGATAATAATCTATGTACATGCACCATCCAAAAAAATAAATATATATGTTAATTTGTCATTTTTTCCCATAAACTAAGTTTAACTATTTTTGTTCATGTTTTAGATATATTTTTGATTTAATTTGCATGGAAAGTCTATTTTTGATGTAATGTTAATATTTTGGGTAAAATGTAGTTGTTTAATTTAGTGGCAATTACTTGACATATACATGACCGAAGTTTAGAAATTGTTATCAAATGTTCACAAAGTTAATGGAATTATTCTTGAAATTTGATGTGTACTATACTTTGTTTGGCTGTATTTTTATGGATGTCTTGGCAATTTTTTTTTAAAAAAGGTCTTCAATATAAATTACACTTTCAGGTATATTCATCCTTGTGAAATCTGCGGAAGAATTTTTAACAGTATAGGTAACTTGGAAAGGCATAAAATAATACATACAGGTAAGACACTGTATAAACCTAACCACCTTAAATATTTAAGTGAGAGATACGAACAACAAAGTTTTGAGTTATTCTGTGAATGTATAGCAAGCCAAGAAAATTCTTCAAAATATTTTATCTAATCTTTCAGGAATAAAACAGTTTAATCTTTTGTCTATCTGTAATGCTGTTACTTCAGAGCATAGCTACATGCTACGAGAGGGTGTGTTAAATGTGTTATACTTAGGCAAGGTTTATTTACATTTACAATCCAGTTTTTAGGTTTTCTCAAACTTTGTCTGTCCTGGAAAATATAAACAGAATTCCAGATTTATTCAGTGATCCAGTTCGTAGCCTGATTGTTCAGATTTCCATTATGTACATACTATGCCATAAAGCTGGTTATATGAAACTAATGTAGCACTTCAGAGTAATCAAGTTTCCTCAAATCAGTGTTTATTTTTATTTTTGTGTATGTGTGTGTATTTATAGCTGTGGTGGTTAGATTTCTGAATCACTGTGAATGCCTTTGGAATACAATTTTATTTTAACATTACTCAACCTTTTTATAATTGTCATCAATATTTACTTGGATTATCTTTGGACCCAATAATAAAGATTCAACTATTTACTATTAAAAGTGAACGTGCACAAATCTCTGTGGATTAAAAAAATTACTGTTGTTTAAAAATGTCTAGATGCTACCTAGGTATTCTCATATAACAGGCATCACGACTGCAAGATCATTAAATTGCAGTTTTTATAACATATTATGAAACTTTCAAACTTAAACTTCAACCTTGTCAGGTGATGGTACTGGTGTTTTTAGGTTCCAATATTTGTGAAGATTTAATTATAATTAATCATGAAAAAACTCCTGTGATGCTCTTTATCTCCTCTGTCCCTTTTATTTTATTTTTTTTGTTCGTGGAACTTCATTATACTCAAGCTGGATTTACAGTTAACACACTACACCCACAAATGGTGAAGTTCCAAGCATTTCTTACACAAAACATCTTGAGGTTGCTTAGGCTTCTACCTTTTTGTTCTACACCATGATCTACAGCTATACCAACTGTAAACAGGCTGTGACATTATAGTCTGCTAGTTTTCATGTAGCTTTGGGAACCAACTGCTGTACTAAGCTTTTTGTGTTCAAGTGCAAAGTTTTGTTCTCTGTCATTAGTACCGTCTGACTCATCATTTAAATATATTTTTTGGCTATTGGTGGTTTGCAAGTCACCTTGGACGAAGGTGTCTGCTAAATAAATTCCATTTGTTAGACATGAAAAGATTCAGAGGGCCCCATTTTGTTTAAAAGAGACTGACAGTGAGCAGCAATTTGTGTTATAGCTTCTAGTAGCACCAAACAAAGAACAGCAAAAAGCAAGAAAATGGATAAACAACTGTGTGTAATGTGCCTGACCAATCAAATGTGACTACTCCTAGGTTTCTTCTGTGAAAAATGACTATAGCCTTGCTATATGTGACGACTAGAAAGAGTTCTTTAATGCAAAGCATGTCTTTCTCTGCCTTCTTTTTCATTAGATCATTTAATGTATGTGGAGAACTGTAACTTCACCTTTAAGCATCTTCCTCCCTGTTGGAGTTTAGAGATTAAACAGTCATATGCTTTCTGGTTCCTCTAGTTGTTGGTGGCTGCTTATAAGAAGGCTCCAGAGAACAGCTCAATAAGTGAAAGGCTGCTTCGGACACAAAATAAACTGTTTTATTGATAAAAAAAATTAGATAGTGACCAAGTCCCATTGTATCACAGTACACTGAGTAATGTGATGCCATCTAAAGTCCTTTAAAACTTTCCATTCAATTATAAATATCTAAATTGTAATATATGTTTTGTTTTTTTTTTTTTTGCTTTTGTTGCTATTACACTTATCTTAGTTTTATAATTGACTCATTTTGAATGAGTTGAAATCCTGCTGTGGTTAGTAATGACATTTATTTTAAAAGGTAATTCCTAGAATAACATGCAAATTAGTTTTACTTCTACCAACTCACTACCTTTGGAGTCTGTAGTTGCTATTGTTCAACATGAGGACAAGAGCTGTGCCCAAGAAAGTCAAAGAAAACATTATGAGGCTGAAAATCGAGAATTATACCATTCAAGACATAGGTAAAACCTTAGGGTTACCTTAATCAACTATCTGGAATTTCATTAAGAAAAAAACAACACACTGGTGAGCTTAGTAATTGCAACAGGACTGATAGGCCAAGGAAGACCTCACACTATGGTAAAGAAAATGCCCCAAACGGCTGTTTGACAGATCAGAAACAGTCTTCAGGAGGCAGATGTGGTGTGTCAGAGACTACTATTCACAGAAGTACAGGGGCAACACTACAAGATGCAAACCACTAGTTAGCCACAAAACCAGGATGGTGAGGTTACAGTTTAAGAAAAAGTACTTCAAAGAGCCTGCGGAATTCTGGGAAAGGTCTTGTGGTAAGTAGTAACATGTATCAGAGTGATGGTAAGAGTAAAATATGAATATGAAAAGGAACTGCCCAAGATCCAAGGCATACCACCTTTTCGGTTATATATATGTATACATATACATATGAAGAGGTGTTATGGCTTGGGCATGTATGGCTGCTACAGGTACTGGCACGCTTACTTCATTGATGATGTAACTGCTGATGGCAATGGCACAGTGAATTCTGAGGTGTATAGAAACATCTGCTCAAATTTGAGTAAAGGCCTCCAAATTCATTGGACGACACCTTATCCTACAACAAGATAATGATTCCAAACATACATCTAAGGCAGCACAGAAGTTTTTTAAAGTTACAAAAAATGGAAAATTCTTGAATAGCCAAGCCAGTCACCCAGTTTAAAACCAACTGAGCATTTCTTCCATATGCTGAAGAGAAAACTTAAGGTGACAAGCAGGGGTTGAATATGGCTGCATTACAGGTTTGGTTGAGCTTCACCAGAGAAGATCCTCAGCACCTGGTGTTGTCTATGAATATACTGTGTGTGTGTGTGTGTGTGTGTGTGTGTGTGTGTGTATATATATATATATATATATATATTTATATATATATATATATATATATATATATATATATATATTTATATATATATATATATATTTATATATATATATATATATATATATATATATATATATATTCACGGCATTCGAAGTCTGTGTCACAATCTGATTGTATGGGTGGTTACCTACCAGGTAACGCTTGTGGTTGGCCAGCAATCTGCTAACATCCGCCACGGTGCCCTCAGTTTGTGAGGAGCAGATCATAGAATGGTTGAAATAGTTTACTGTCAAATAAATGCAAAGAGTACGCGACACGTGTTTCGCCCTCATTCTGGGCTCATCAGGCGTACAAACTCCACTGCACTCCCTTTCGGGAATCGAACCTCGGACGTCAGCGCCAGAGGCGATGCCCCTAACGTTGCGCCACGGCGTGTGGTTCGTTTATTTGACAGCATGTAGATCGGGGTAATTACATTCACGGCATTCAAAGTCTGTGTCACAATCTGATTGTATGGGTGGTTACCTACCAGGTAACGCTTGTGGTTGGCCAGCAATCTGCTAACATCCGCCACGGTGCCCTCAGTTTGTGAGAAGCAGATCATAGAATGGTTGAAATAGTTTACTGTCAAATAAATGCAAAGAGTACGCGACACGTGTTTCGCCCTCATTCTGGGCTCATACACTGTATATATATATATATATATATATTCATAATTTCTGCAGCTTCTGCTAGAACTTTTATTAATCATGGTGTGTACAAATGCTGATTCTATGTTTGTATTTTTAATTATAAAATTAAAATTGTATTTACACAGTACAAAATAATAAAAAATAATAAAAATATTATTGTTGTAAACATATTCAAAATTAATTTTTTCTTTAAAAAACAAGCTAAGAGCAGGAAAAGTGTTAAGTGAAACCAACTAATTCTTTTACATTTTGAATGTGTTGATAGATAGATAGATAGATAGATAGATAGATAGATAGATAGATAGATAGATAGATAGATAGATAGATAGATACTTTATTAATTCCCAAGGGGAAATTCACATACTCCAGCAGCAGCATACTGATAAAAACAATATTAATTAAAGAGTGATAAAAATGCAGTGCAAGTTAAAAAATGTAAGGTGGAGAGTGCAAGGCAGGTATAACAGACAGTAACTTTGTATAATGTTAACATTTACCCCCCCGGTTGGAATTGAAGAGTCGCATAGTGTGGGGGAGGAACGATCTCCTCAGTCTGTCAGTGGAGCAGGACAGTGACAGCAGTCCGAGATAATACTGTTCAGTTAATGATCGCAGTGTAATATCAAAAACATTTGAAAATATATTGTGTGTAATGTAAATGCAAATTGAGTTGTGGCAACAGATTTAAAATGTTAAATTATTGTGTCTATTGATTTAAGGGTAGAGACCAATATTTTTGGTTTTCTTGTCAGAAACCAACATTTTATACCATGATTATTCATTTTATCCAAATAGCTAATGAATATGTATGTCAAATGCTGTAGGTGTGAAGAGTCATGGCTGCGAACAGTGTGGTAAATCATTTGCAAGAAAAGACATGTTAAAAGAACACCTGCGAGTTCATGATAATATCAGAGATTATCTGTGTGCAGAATGTGGAAAAGGTACCAAAATTTTTCTTGATGTTTTTTGTTTAAAATGTGGACTGTTTAATTATTTTAAACCGCACATGTCTGTATATGAATGTATTAAATTGCTGTAATGAAATTGACTTTTGTGGGATTGAAAATTTAAATAATTATTTCATAAGTTGTATAATTGTAAATACATCATAAATTTATTAAAACATGGAATTTAAAGTACATTACACTTCTGAATTGAAAACATGTCAAACTGCGATGGGTTTAATGAATGCAAAAGGTAATAAAAAGTAATTTTAAATAAAATTTCAAAAAGTACTCCAGTAGCACCCCGTTTTCAAATTACTACTATGATTTCTTAGATATTTGACCCCTACTTTTAATATTTAAAATGAATATTTCTGTTTTGTTGTTTGTTTGAATATTTGTGTTTATTTTTAAGATAACATCTCACAACCACATTCGGATTCAAGTGGGTATAGGGTGTAGGGTTAAGGTGAACGATATGGATTATTCCTGCATTCTAACAAACAACCACTATAAGTGAAAAAGGCAAATGCAAATAAAAGTGAAACGGACTAAAAGACTGTCTTTATAAGACACTTGGTTTATTTGTATAACTTGCATCATATGAACCATCTTCATCTTGTATGTGTTGTTCTCCAGTCCAGCAGTATAACCAATTCCAGTGATGTTTTGCAAAAACACAGTCTCGTTGTCTACTGTAGTATCACACCAGAGTGCCTGTATGTCATATCTGAATAGTAACAAGAACCACACTATTAATATTGCATGTTTAATTTTTATATTTTCTTTCCTTCCAGTCAGGGTTAGCTGAATGTTTTTCATGTCCATTTTTTTAGAATTTTGAAGGGCACAATTGCAGTGTTTTTTTATTTCATTCATAAAGCTATGACTTATGTCTCCAATATTTAAGACAGACTAGGCCAAAAATAGTGCAGAGTTCAGTTGGTACTAATGCTTTTAATTCATAGTTGCTTTCAGCTCCTCTGCCTAGGTTATTGATGTGCTATTTTTCAGCTCGGGAGCTAATCTGACTAGGTGTTTCATTTCATATAATATTTTATGACACACACTTAATTCTCATATCTAAAAAAAAGAGATATCTCCTAAGGCCACTTAGCCAACAGAATATATTCACGGTATTGCTTCATAAATAAACGGACATCAAATTTTAAAATGAGCTCTCGCTAATCTTTGTCAAAACAGTATTGATTTGTCTAATTTGTTTTGGCAGTGATTGTGACTTAATTAATTAGAAGAAAAGCCACACAGTTAACCATTAACAAATGTTGGACTGTACAGCTCTATTTATTCAATTAATTAAACAACATTTTATACACATGTCAGTCGACATGGGAAGCTGACAGTGCTTTTCTAGCCTGAGTCCTTGCTTTAACACTACACGTATTGATGGCTGGAGTGTTCCTGTGAAAGGAACTTAAAACGTAGCCTATGGCATACCTGCAAGCAAAAGGAAGGACAGTAAGATCCCAAGGGGTATTATGCCTGAACCCTGTTTGTCTTTCAGTGAGCTGTTACAGCACTGTAGTTACACTCAGAAAAGTATAAAACAGTCTCCTTTAGCTAAGCTCTCCTTCTCAGGGGTGGGGTTTGATTTGTCTTCAGTTTGTTTGGTTATAAACTGATCTATTTGTATGGAATGATTACAATAAAAATTAATAAAATATTAAAAAAAAAAAAAAAGTATAAAACAGGGTTATTTAAAATCCTTCCTATTTTTAATACTGTATTGATTGTTATAATCCCATTGCAAAGCCAAGAACATGCCTGAAGTCAGGAGTAAGAGACAGTCAGTGCAGCCTACACATTTCTGACACCTATGTAGGTAAAATTAAAGCAGAAATATTACATTTACATCCTTGATTGGCTTACTTTGGTTTTTTTTTATTTTTCCCTTTCATGAATATTTGTTTCACTTGAGACATACTTCATTATTAGTTATACCAAACAGACCAAAGAAACCAACAACCGACATTTGGAAGAGCTTTTTTTATAATGAAGTAATGTACTTCTGAAGAATCCTTGTATCTTTTTATGTATAAAATTATGACTACAACAATAACCGTCTTTTTTTTGTTTTTAACCAGGAATGAAGACAAAACATGCTTTACGCCATCACATGAAGCTTCATAAAGGGATAAAAGAATATGAGTGCAAGGAATGTAACCGTAAATTTGCACAAAAGGTCAACATGCTCAAGCATTATAAACGCCACACTGGTTAGTTTATCTCTCCTTCTACATCCTGCTATCGCCCATGGTCATAAGATTGTCTCATGATAGTCATACATATCCAGATAGTGGATGCTTTTTCAAATAAGGCATGGTCTAGAGATCAAATAAGCTGTGATCTCTGTTGAGTTTATCACATGACATAAAAATAATGACAAGCAGATATTGTCTGGATCTATTTAAACAAAACCTCAAATAATCTAGGTTATTTTAATAAGTGTACTCTTCACTCTTATGACTTAACGTTTTTTATCACTGGGTTGATAAGGTTTGCTACATTTTGTTGCATCCCCTTTTCCTTTTAACATTCTGTCTCTCTGCAAAATGGTCCAAATAAATATACAAACTTTATTTCCATTTAATATGAATTAATTTCTTTTTAGTGGATTGGTCTAATTTACTTAGAGAGCTGTTCATTAAGCAAATACATTATTTTCCTCCAATCGTTACCTGAAAAATCTTTTTTGTTCATTCATTGTAAGCACTCGGGTCCGAATCCAGGTGGTTCATCATGTGGTGGGTGCCGCAACATGCATTTTAAGTCATACTCTTTCAAAACAATTGGAAA